>NW_007727691.1:320692-324845 GCF_000696425.1 Galeopterus variegatus | reverse complement strand
TAGAGTCCCATTTACTCCATATCCTTTACAGTGCTTGGTATTGTTAGTCTGTTTAGAATTTTTTTTATTTTTTCTTCCAACCAGTATGGGATTCCAAACCCTTGACTTTGGTGTTATAACATTGTGTTCTAACCACCTGAGCTAACCAGCCAGTGTTAGCCAACTTTGTAGGGCTGTAACAATGGTTCATTTTAGTTTAATTTGTGTTTTCCTATACTAATGAGATTGAGCACCTTTTCTTTGATCTACTAGTCAACTGGATATCCTCTTTTGCTGAGATCTTTTGCTTATTTTTGTCTGAGTTTGGCTGTCTTTTTGTTGCTGATTTGTTGAGTTGTTGATATATTCTGGTATAAGTATGGCAGACATCTTGTTCCACTCTGTAACTTTTTACACTCTTAATATAGTTTCTGGCAATAAACAATAGTTCCTACTTTCAGTGTCCAATTTACAAATCTTTCTGTATCCTTTTGAAGAAATCTTTATGCCAAGGCCATGAAGATATTCTCCATAAAGGTGTCTATTTTTAAATATAAACTTTATGTCACTTAATAAACTCATTTGTTGTACCTTTTAAAACAAAATTTTATTGAAAATATCAAATTTTATCACATGCTTTTTCAGTAGTAATTAAGCTAGTTACTTGATTTTTCCTCCTGTTTATATATTTAGTATTGTATTTAATTGTGTTGTAGCTTTCCTTATGCTTTATCTGCAGCCCATTCTTGGGGTGCACCCTTCTTAATCATAGTGGATAGTCCAAAAAAATGTGTCATGGTCTCTTTTCTAAGATGTTATTTAGGATTTTCATCTGTCCTTATTAAATGAAATTAGCTTGTAATTAAAATTTTTTTTTAGTGGTGTCCTTAACTGTTCTGCAATAGTCATTTTATACATTCTTTTTTGTACTTTGGAATGTGAAACATAAGAGTTAGTTTTTTCTTTGGATGTTTGAAAAATAATTTTCCAGCAACCTCATTAATGCTTTTTTCTGTTTGTTTGATAAATTTTCTCATTTCCTTTGTTTTAGGTCTACCTTTTTGTGTCTTTTTGTTTTATCTGTTTTATTTTGTCTCTTTTTTTTTCTTTGAAAAGATGACAAGCAAGGGGATCTTGACCCTTGACATGGTGGTGTCAGCACCATGCTCTCCCAAGTGAGCTAACCAGCCATCCCTCTATAGGGATCTGAACCCGTGGCCTTGGTGTTATCAGCACCACACTCTCCCAAGTGAGCCACAGGTCGGCCCTTATTTTGTCATTTTTTTACATAGCTGTCTATCTTAATGCCAAATCAGTAAATAATGGAGAATAGTTTACTGTAGAATCTCTTAATTTTGATAAATTATATTATTTTTTGATTTCTTATTTTATTAATTCATTTTATTTCCCTTTACAAATAAATGAAGTAAACCAGGCCAATGATTTGTATTGTGTTTTCTCAATGAATTAACTTTTTTTTTTTTGTCTTTTTCGTGACCGGTAAGGGGATCGCAACCCTTGGTGCAGCGTCACCCGCACCGCGCTCAGCCAGTGAGCGCACCGGCCATTCCTATATAGGATCCGAACCCGTGGCGGGAGCGTCGCTGCGCTCCCAGCGCTGCACTCTCCTGAGTGCGCCACAAGGTCGGCCCTCAATGAATTAACTTTTAAAAAAAATTTTTTTTTTCTGTCTTTTACTGGTAGGCTCAACCAGTTATGGTTTTTTTTGTTGTTGTTCATCTCTTCTTTTGGGATTATCATTTTCCTTTACTTTCTGGCTTTTAATTTTGTTCCATTTCTAAACTCAGTTCATTTTCTCTTGCTTTTTTTTTCTTTTTTTTCTTGATTACTAAGATAGAGTGGCAATTTTTGGGGGGTAGACTCCCATATATTTTGATGAAGTTTATATTTTCATGTGACATTTTATTATGTTCTGCAATTTTTTTCTTAACCTGTTAATGGAAAGATGTTTATGTTTCTTCAAATTAAAATATACTTTCTTAATCACATATATAATTATATATATGTATATATAAATAAATAAAAACATTCATTGTTTCCAAGTGAGTGGACATCTTTTAACTTATTCTGAGAATTGGGAATGTGTTTATAATTTCTACCTTTTTGGATTTAATGAGGAAAATAATAACTCCTAATTTTGCTTGTTAGCAATTTATTGTCTTGTCTTCCAGTTATTCTCTAAAGAAGTTGAAATTACATTGTATATATTACTTTTTAACTTTTCTCTTAATTTAGTGCAAACATTTCCTCATGTAATTAAATAAATCTTTTAAAAACCTTTTTAATGGCTGCACAATATTGTAAAGATCTATCACAGGCTGTTTAATGAAAGCAATTTTGTTGGCTATTTAGATTGTGTTGCCGTACCCTTATTTGTGTTTTTTTTTAATTTAAATTTTACATAATTTAAAAAATACATGCACATGGCAAGAAATTCAAAGGGAAGAAAAGGGTTCATAAAGTCTGTCTGTCTTCCTGTCTCTCTCCGAATCCCTCCTACCTGAGGAAGCAACCAGTGTTACTTGGGTTTCTTTTCAGGACTGTTTTGTTTCATAAACGAGCAAATATTTATGTTTTCTTCTTTCACAAATGGTCATCTACATTTTACTTTTCTTCACTCATTATATCTTGGACATGACTCATAAGTATGTAAAAAATCTCATTAATTATATGGCTGTAGAATATTCTGATATACAGGGGTACTTCAAAAAGCTCATGGGAAGATTCATATTGTCTTGTAATTCTATTCTTCCATGAACTTTTTGAAGTACTCTCATGTGGATATGCCATAATTTATCTAACCAGCCCAGTATTTGTAGACATTTAAGTTGAGTTAGAGTACTATAAATTGAAATTTATTCAATTAAATACAGTACCGTTTATTGAAATTTGTTCCATGTTTTTAAAGTACAGATCTTTAGAAATTGTATTCCTTCACCCACTCCACTTCTCTGAGACGTGCTTTTGCGTTTTTTAGTGAGGACTGGGTCAGGCTGATGACTGCCACTGTCTTATAGGACACACATAGACTCTTCAGAGAAATGATGAGCTTACTTATTTGGGAGATTATTCCAGGTTCAGAGAGTGGGAGGGGACTAGGTATGGGAGGTGGTATTTAAGGAATCCCGAGATTGATGGTCTCAACAGTTAAAATTTTGCTTAAAATGTGACATATAAGAATATAAGAAATGCATGAAATAAAAGTAGTGGTGAAGGGAATGTAAAATGAACATCTGTGTGACTCTCATCCAGGTCAAGAAATAGAACCTTGCGAACATTTACGCACCTCTTACCATTCTCAGCAACCTACCATGCCCCTGGTGGTAGCCAGCCACTACTCTGACCATTATGGCGTTTACTTTGCTTCTCTTTATAGTTTTGTAACCTAATTATGTATTCTTAAGCAAGGTAGTGAAATTTTGCTTTTTGGAGGAACTTTTCCCCTAAAGGTTTTAGGTATCTGCACTTTTGTACCCCCAGGAGCAGTCTCATAGAGGAGTAGTCAGAAAGGATATGTGGGGGGTGAACGGGCAAGGGATTCTACACATCTTGGCTTAATGAAATTTGGGGACTTCAGTCTTAGGCGAACTTGAGATCTTTATTTTACCAGGTGATGGAGCTGTATCTTCATTGTTGCCAGGACTCTGGAACTAGCTCGGAGTCTGATTCTTTGAACTACTGCTTCTGAAGTACATGTTTGCTGTGACCAGGGATGGTAATGCCTGGAGATCGCTTTATGCCCATTCTCCTTCTACTCATGTTCCTGCTGGCCTGTTTCCGACTGTATTCATGCTTATGAGCCCCTGTGTATTGCAATATATATATATATATATATATATATATATTTTTTTTTTTTTTTCCTAAGGCATGCTTTCTTTTTTTCTTTCCTAATCTGTTAAATCTATGAGATTTAATCTTAGGCTTTATTTGTAAATGCTTGTTACTCTCTCCCATTAGGCACCTGGAAAGCTTGAGCAAATCAAGGTCTTTCTTTTTTTTTGCAGAGTACTTCGCATTTTCTATGAACCTAACTAGAGAGTGGCATTGTGATAGAGATTGTACCTGATTTTTTTTTTTTGTCTTTTGTCTTTTTTCCGTGTCCAGCAACGGATCGCAACCCTCAGTGTTGCCCCCGCACCGGACCAGGGACCGG
>NW_007727691.1:299848-319692 GCF_000696425.1 Galeopterus variegatus | reverse complement strand
TCCCGCGCCTCGCTCAGCCAGTGAGCGGGAACCGGTCTGTATGTGGGATCCGAACCCTCGGACGGGAGCGCCGCCGCGCTTCCCAAGCGGCGCACTATCCAGTGCGCCACCGGGCCAGCCCATGTACCTGATTTTTAAAAACAGAATGTTTTATAGAAAAAGACCATGGAAATAATTTCTAGTTCAACTTTCAAACTTTTATGATGCTACTTATACCACAACCTAGTACACATGCAATAGATATGTAGAACTGCAACTAAAGTTTTGTGAGCAGCACCCTTACTGTGTACAGTTTCTCTGATTTAGTTGGTTCTGTTTTAATTTTGTTTAAACATGTTTGTTAGGGATGAATTAAAGTAACTGCAGTATCCTTCATGAGGTCACTGCTTGCACTTGAAAAGGTGAATGATTTTCTAGAGGAAGAGGTTAGCTCCAAGGGATTAAACTGAGAAGAGCCAAACTAGTGTCATGGTGTGATTAAAATCAGCCTTTGGAGAAGGACAGACTTGGGCTCAAATCCTTACTCTGCCACTTGCTGGTCATTGGACCAGGGCAGGCTGGTTGGCATTCTTGGGTCTCAGCCTTCTATAAAATAGAAGTGACACTCCATGCTTCAGGGTTACAAGGATTATATGAAAGAATGCGTGGAGTAAAGTAAGCATTCAATACACAGCAGTTGTTATTAGCCATTATTATTTGTTTCAGGATTTAATGGAGTTTCTTTGACTTCTATCCCAGTGTTCTTTGTACAGATTGTAGGCCCTACTGTGATAGGAGTTATGGAACAGCAGCGTTAAGTAACAGACCAGGTGGATGGGAATTGCTTATTTGATCTGCTCACCCTTCAGGATTTGTTTAGGTAACTGCTGGGGTCTGTGCCTGCAAACTTTGCTGGTTTGTTACAGGAGTGGGAACTGTCTAAAATTGTCTGGTAGTCACAATGCATTCAATGGCAGAAGAGTTGGTCTTCTTGTGGTTTGTGGGAAGGAGGGTAAAGCTAAAGTGTGTGAATATGTGTGTGTGTGTGCATGTAAGTGTAAAATCAGCTCAGGGAAGGCCAGAGGACATATTCTCCTGTGAGTCTTCACTCCTCCTCTCAAAGTTTCACTTTTAAAATCTATCCTCTCTTCCTCCCCCGCTCCTTCCTTCCCTTCCTCTCTTTCTTTCTCTCCCTAAAGAATGACCAGCTTTTATATTTTTAGATAACAGTCTGTTCATAAAAGGAATTGAAGCAAATTTGAACATAAAATATAAACATTTAATAAAAAATTAAATTCATATAAAATTCTATCATCAAGAGAAACCCATTTACTGACATTTGGTCTTTTTTTCTTTCAGTCTTTTTCATGCATTTGAAAAAAGGTGGCAATAATACTGCACATTCAACTACCTTTTTAATGAAATAAAAAGCTGAACTGGTTCGATAGTTGTAGAACAGTAAGATGGGAGAAGAGAGAAGGGACACTTTGTTGGAAGGGAGAGACAGTGATCTCTTATGGTCTCTGAGACCAAACGGTGGCCTTCAATTTAATCTCTCTTCTCAAGCATTCTGGAACAAGAAAGAATTTGGCTTTAAAACCCTTCCCTACTTTCTGCTGTTTCTCCTTTGTCTGGCATGCCCTCCTGAGGTCAGAAGAACAGGTCTTTTATGGGTTTTATGCTACTGAAATTAATATCTCATTAGATTGCTGGTAGAGTTGCTATTTTTTCATGGAATGTGAAAGCTGAATTGTTTCTAATAGTTCTACTAAATATATATACAGTCATGCATTGCCTAATGGTGGGATATGTATATGATAGTTCTGAGAAATGCGTCATTAGGCGATTTCATTGTTGTGCAAAATTGTATCATGAAAGGGAATAACAACGAATTTTCCTATTTACACTCGCCTCTAGTTGCATGAGCATGGGCTCTCTAATTATGTTACTAGTCATCCCATGCCTCACTTTTCTCATCTGTTAAACGGGGATTAGAATAATATTGCTCCCGGGCCGGCCCGGTGGCGCACTGGAGAGTGCACCGCTTGGGAGTGCGGCGGCGCTCCCGCTGAGGGTTCGGATCCCATGTGGAGACCGGTTCCCGCTCACTGGCTGAGCGCGGTGCAGGCACAACACCGAGGGTTGCGATCCCGTTACCGGTCAGTAAAAAAGACAAAAAGGGAAAAAAAAAAAGAATAACACTGCTCCCACAATGTTATGAAAACTAAACTACAGGTAGGGATTGTGCCTGGCACTTAGTAAGCACTCAGTGAGTGTTAGCTAACTGTTATTAACTATTGTTTTGCCATGGGGATTAATTAATTAGGGTAGAAATTCCAAACACCCAATTCTCAGAAGAAGATGTCCACTCACTTGTAAACAATGAATGTTTTTATTTGCCATGGGGATGGGTGGGAATCACTTAAAAATGCAACACATCTAAAGTAGACGACACCCTTTTTACTTGGGTTCAGATCTAATGTGTCAGATGCTTGGCTTTCTATGTTAAGGTCTTAGCCACCTTTGAGACGGTCACCTGTAGATAAGCTAGGTACTCCTCCTCAACATATTTTGTTGTAGGTTTATTTATACCAGCATTAGCTCCATTATAATCTTATGGGACCACTGTTGTTGACTGAAAATTCGTTATGTGGTGCATGGATGTGTACTAGTCTGTGCTTTTCATCTGCTTCAGGTTCCTCAATCTGTGATCCCACCCAGTTGCTGAGGAAAACCCAAGTATGATGCAAAAAGTAACCAACCCTCTATTGCAGTACCTGGACCAGAGGTGCTTGCTAGAAGTGGTGACCTAACGTAAAGCCAATCTGTTTTCTCTTTTCCATGCAGATTTTGAAGCCAGCTTCATAAGGCTATTGGACAAAATAACTAATGGTTCTCGAATTGAAATAAACCAAACAGGTAAGCTCTTTTTCTCTACATTCCTGAAAGTACCTGCATTTACCAACTAAGCATTCCTCTGTTTCTCACTCTTTTCAATGGTATAAATACTGTGTTCAAAACTTTACGAATTATTTTGTGTAATATAAGCCATCATTAAAATAGAATGTTTGTGGGGGTACCCTTTGGAATTATATGAGGAAACTATGGAAATTATAATTAAAGCTTATCATTCTGAATCATTAAAAAAATATTGTGTTTAGATAGACCCAGTTTCCTGTATCTGATACAATTTTTCAGAGATGTACATGAAATCTCCCAAGTTAAGGGGCATACACTTGATTTAAGGAAATGTAGGAGAATATTTCAGATCATTAAGCAAACACCTCTTTTTTTTTTTAAACAGTAAACATATTTTATACCCAACATTTACATAAAACTTTTCATAGTCTTATTATGTCACTGCATTAGATTCTTACAATAAATTCTATATGTGCTGAATTCTATATTATTTTTTATTTTTCTCTCTTAAAATAAGTTTATACATGTATACAAAAAAGTGAAAATCCCTTTACCTGTTTTCTCTTTCATTCCCTTCTCCAGGGGTAGCCACTGTCACAGCATTTGCTTATGTGCACTTACGTAATTCCTACCATCAACAGGGTCATGCTCTTCATGTTGTTGTGCAGCCAGCATTTTTACACAAGCACAAATGTCTCAGATAACTTTCCCTGCAGGTACATGCAGGTCTACCTCAGTATTTCTTTGGGCTGTAGTATAGTGTTCCGTTGCATAGATTCTCCCTACTGATAAATGTTTAGGTTGTTCCTAGCTTTTTTGTTTTTGTTTTGCTATTAGAATTTTTATCTACCTGTCAAGAAGGCGATGGCAAACATCCTTTGGCTGATCCATGAACTCTGTACCTTTGCTCACATATTTTACAAAGGAATTTCTGACCTTTCCCATACATTGGCTCTCTTAAGAAAGAAGACAAGCTTAGGTTCATATGTGGTCCTGCGCCATGTGAGATCTATAGCTGCATTCAGCCCTACCTAATGGAGAACAGGTTTCAGGCTTGAGATGTTCAGATGTCGTTTGCCAGCTGTGATTCCCTTAGTTTTCCTTGGCTTGTTTACTTTGAAATTGCTGGAGATGGTTTCAGCAACTTTTATTGGTTATTCAGGGGGCAGATAATTTTTTCTTGTCATATTTGTTTTGAGGAGTAAGACATTTGCATGATCCTGCTCCCCAACCCCTTGTCATCCTGTTTTTCTCCCATCAGAGTAGAAGCCTTCATTCTGATGATCTGGTTAATTTGGTTGATTTATAGGTATAAACAGATAAAATTGAAGGATTTAGTGGTTATATAGGTTTTTTTTTTTTTTTTTAAGCTTTTTACCTAAAGGATGGTTTGTGACTCTCTTAATACTATTTAGAGTAACTGACCCAGAAACCTTTCCTTTGAAAACCCTTAAGTCATTTTGATCAGAATATGATCCTGATTGTGATTGTTTGGATTTTGGTTTTAATATAGTAAAACCTAAATTTATTTTATGAAACTTCCAGAACTGTTTTCCATTTGAGTGACTAACATATCTCCTTCCTCTAATGTAAAATTTATTTTTGGTAAATTGTATCAGAAGACATTGCAAAAGATTTTGAGCAGCAGAAATAACCTTGTTCACACATTTGTAACCCTTTAAATCATTTAGGATATTTTACTTTGTTTTTCCTTTGATATGTAAATCCAGTAAGAAATTTTTGGGGTGATATAAATATGTAAAAAAGTGGATAAAGATAATGAGTTTCTACTAAAGCAATAAAATAATTTTAGATATTTCCATTTATTAATATTAAATTAAAATAGCTACTGTTAATGGCATTTGAGTGCCATAAAGTATTTGCCTTTTCTAGGCATCTTGTTTGGTGAGTGAGTTCTATGAGAACTCTCATTTCAAGGGGCCCAGGGGGTGCTGGTTGCTGGTGTGATGCCTTAAGAAATTTATTTGTAACTCCTGTCCCCCGCCCACAATCAGCACAGTCTGTGTGTGTGCTGTTTGGAGACTAGGGTGCCTGTTAGGATCTCTCCTCTGTGCCCTGCCATGACTTTGGCAGCTCAGATGGCTCAGAGAGGGGTTTAATTTATTACTGTTTATTAAGTTACACTCACAGTTTATTATTGTTACAGGGGCCTGACAGTAGTGAGTCAGCTTTTGGAGTGAAATGTGGGCTCTGAGGAATGGCATTTTGAACTCCCTTGGATGCCCTTGTCAGATTTTCCCCTTGGGACTCACTGCCTTCGTTGCCTTGTGACACTTAATTTTTTTTCCTGCTTAATGTGGCTCTTTTTCCTCTGGTTTAAGGAACGACCTTATATTATCAGCCTGGCCTTTTGTATGGTGGATCTGTGGAACATGACTGTAGTGTCCTTCGTGGTATTGGCTATTACTTGGAGAGTCTTCTTTGCCTGGCTCCTTTTATGAAGCACCCATTAAAAATAGTTCTGCGAGGAGTGACCAATGACCAGGTTGACCCTTCGGTGAGTATTGAGAACAAACTATGGTGAGATTTTTATTTTGTCTATTGTCACAACCCAACTTTTGAGAAAAAAGTTCATTTTAAAGTACAGTTTTATTTTCAAGTGTAATTCTTTTGCTTTTTAACTTCAGGTTTAGAGGATAATCACTCCAGGAGGCAGATGAACCAAGACTGTAATCATCAAATTCAGGATGATTGTTAACAGTCATCAAGGTGCCTTTCATTGTTAGGTCTAAGCACTTTCAAAACAGATGCTTGCAGTCTCAGCATACTTGACATGAAATATGGCTCTGTTGGCTGAAGTGTGTGAGAGTGGAGTTTTCATAAGGTCATTTGATAGCTGGGGCTGGAGGAGAACAGACCAAAATTTTAGGCAGGAAGTAACATCTCCTTGACAATGCCATAATCTTGACTTATCCAGGCTTCAACCGGAAACTTAAGGACTTTCTTCTGAGAAGAGTGCAGATTTAGAGAAAGGGCATAGGGGCAGGGAAAGAGTGCATGAGCTTTGACAGTTTATGGGTACCAGCAAGCTTCTTATTAAGCATGCTAATTTTCCTGTGTCTATGGGGAGAATGGTCTAATATCCAGCTAAAATTGTCATTGTGATCACTACATTTGTCTTAGTGCCAATCTAGGATGGGTTTGGGGTGTGTGCATGTATTTAGAGAAGTCCTGTCCAGGCCTGCGTTAGACATCTCACAGGGAGAGAAGAATTCCCTACTTTGAGTACTCTGCTATTTGGAGAAAGTGCCTTAAAGCTGATGACCATGAAGTCCTGACTGAGGAGGCATGCTTTTCTTTACCACTACGGACATAGGCTACAACCAGTGATTGGGCAGCTTCTGAGGCCAAATGTGAAGTGTTTAGCTTTCCTAACCATGGAGGACCAATTAGGTGGTGCAGTGAGCCCCAAAGTGAAGACAGCTGGTATTCACCGAGACACCTACTAGGGTATAAACATGGTGCTGTGGATTGATTGAATTGTGTCCCCCAAAGTCCATGTATTAGAAGCTTAATTCCCACTGTAATTGTTGAGGGCGGGAAGTCCTATTATGGTAATTGAAAGGTGGGGCCTTGAAGAGGTGAGTAGGTTGACGGTTTATTGGTGGTTTTGGGCATGGTTCTGAGGGCTTTAAAAGGAAGGCACATGAGCAGCTGTCTCTCTCTCTGCTCTGCCACTTTCTTCCATGTGAGACCCATGTGTTGCTGTAAAGCCGCCATCAAGAAGACCTTCACCAGATGTGTTCCCTGGACTTTGGACTTCTCAGCCTCTGAAACTGTAAGCAATAAATTTCATTTTCTTACAAATTACCTAGTTCAAGGCATTTTGTTATAAGCAACAGAAACAGACTAATACACATGGTTAATATGTTCTTGGGTAGTAACAGACTTATTCCTCAATTCTTGGAAATCCACCTGCATAAGTTCTTTTCCTAGGATGCTAAGTATAGTGCACGATCTGAAATTCTTAGTTGTAAAGGAATGTTGTGTAAGCTATTTAGAATTTTTAACTGATTTAAGTGATTGCTTTTTTCCTACATTTTCTGGAAGGTTCGAGGAAATGGGCCTATATTAGTCTGCTTCTGTTGCTTGTAACTGAATACCCAGAACTTGGTGATTTGTAAAGGACTGAAATTTATTTCTTAAAATTTTGGAGGCTGGGAAGTCCAAAGTTTAGAGAACACATCTGATGAGGGCCTTCTTCTGTGTAGGAACTCTCTACAGCAGTGCAAGGTTTCACATGGCAACAGTGGGCTAAGCAAGAGAGTTAACCTCACTTTTAAGGCCATCAGACTCTCACCCACTGCTCTATGAATGGGTCAGTCCACTCACCAGGGCACAGTCCTCACAATCTAATAACTTCTTAAAGGCCCCCTTTTTCAAATGCCTTAATTGGATTTCCCACCCTTTTAACACGGTTACAATGGAGATCAAGTTTCCAATACATGAACTTTTGGGGGACACATTTGACCCATAACATTCTGCCCCTGGCCCCCAAAGTTCATGTCCTTTTCACAAGTAAATACGTTCATTCTGTCCCCAAAGTCTAACTTGTTTTGGCTCAAATGTCCAAAGTCTCATCTGTGAAATCAAACAAGTTATCTACTTCCAAGATACAATGCAGGGACAGGCATAAGACAGAAATTCTCATTCCAAAATGGATAAATGAGCCAAGAGGAAGGAGTAACAGGTCCCAAACAAGTCCAAAACCTAGCAAGGCAGGCATTAAATCTCAAAGCTGTTGAATAATCTCCCTTGACTCTATGTTTGGTATCCTCTGCACACTGGCACAGGTTTTGGACCTCTAAGTCCTCAGGCAGCCCCACTCCTGTGGCTTTCCTGAGCTCAGCCCATCCTTCAACTCTCCTAGGCTGGTATTCCACTCTGGTAGCTCTACAATTCTGGAATCTCCATGGCAGACCCACTCCCACAGCTCTAGTAGGCATGACTCTATGGGGGTTCTCTGCTGCATCTTCGACCCCACATTTCCACTCAGCATTGCTCTAGTGAAGGCTGTCTGTGGTGACTGTGCCCCTGTGACAAATCTCTTCCTGGGCTCCCAGGCTTTTCCATACATCCTTTGAAGTTGAGCTTCCACAGCTCTTCCATTCTGCAAGCCTCCTGACTTAACACCATGTGGACACCACCAGGTTTTCTGGCCTGTATCTTCCAAAGCTGTGGGTTCAGCAGCACCTGGGGCCAATTTAGCCATGGCTGGGGCAGATGGGACAGCCAGGGTACAGAGAGCAGCATCCTGAGGTCGCCCTGGGCAGTGAGCCCATGGAGGGCTCCCTGGGCCTATTCCCCAAAACCATTCTGTCTCCCTAGGCCTCTGGGTCTGTGATGAGAGGGTACACCTCAAGGATCTCTGAAATGCCTTCAGGGTCTTCTATTCTCTTGATAATCCATTCCTTCTGTCCTGATCTCCTTTGTAAACAGTAGCTAGGCCATCCCTGTTGTTTTCTCTTCCAAACCACATTTTTTCACTCTTTAAGTGGCCAGGCTGAGAATTTTCCAATTTTTTACCCTCTGCCTCCTTTTAATTGTAAATTCTGGTGTTAAGTCATGCCTTCGCTGCCATAACTCAGTGTAGGCTGTTACAAGTGGCCATGTTCTAAGCTGCCTAAATGCTTTGCTGCTTAGAAATTTCTTCCACCCAATGCTCTGGTTCATTACCTTTAAGTTCCACATTCCATAGAGCCTTGGGGCATGAACAGAATGTAGCCAAGTTCTTTGCAACTCTGTAACCAGGGTGACTCTTACTCCAGTTTCTAATAAGCTCTTCCTCCTTTCCATCTGAGACCTCTTCAGAATGGCCATTACTGCCCATATTTCTATCAGTATTCTGATCAACACTATTTAAGCAATCTCTAGGAAGTCCCAAACTTTCCCCAATCTTCTAAGCCCTCACCATCATCTAGGCTTTTTCTAGCCTGTTTCTCCAAGTTCTTCTAGCCTCTACCTATTACCCAGTTCCAAAGCCACTTCCACATTTTCAGGTGTTTGTTATGAACAACACCCTACTCTTGGTACCAATTTTCTTTACTAGTCTGTCTCTGTTGCTTATAACAGAATACCTGAAACTGGGTAATGTATAAAGAAAAGAGGTTTATTTCTTACAGTTTTGGAAGCTGGGAAGTCCACAGTCGAGTGGGTGCATCTGGTAAGGGCCTTCTTCTTGGTGAGGGCTCTCTCTGTACAGAGTCCCACAGCGACTAGGGTGTTACCTGGGGAGAAATGGGCTGAGCAAGAGAGTTAGCCTCACTTTTAAAGGCATTAGAACCTTGCCCGTTACTACATGAATGGATCAATCCATTCACCAGGGCACAGTCCTTACAATCTAATAACCTCTTAAAGGCCTCATCTTCAAATACTGTAGTTGGATTTCCTACCGTCTTAATTCTGTTACAATGAAAATCAAGTTTCTAGTACATGAATTTTTGAGGGACCTGTTTGACTCATAGCAGGGCCCTTTGGTTAAAAGTGTGAGAGGAGGCATTTATCGTTTTAGATTGCATGGGGGTAAGGTGCCTGAAATAATGGGAAAGGGTCTCGAAGTGTACTGGAGACTTTAGCACTGCGTGTCCTGGTTTTGTTTTCTTTTTTTAATAATTACTAATGATCTTAAAAGCTGTTCTTGCTAGCAGTATTAAAAAAAAGTTTTGTATATTAACAGTGACAAAGACATATCTTTTATTAGATACTGTAAAACTATCTGCTTTTGTCAGCTGCATGTATAAAATGACTTTGGTTGGTTCTTAGTTCCAGCCCAGCATAAAATAAATACACCTAATCCTGGATAAAGAGTAATTTTTTCGGTCTGTGGCTTCTTCATTCAAAGCTTTCTCTTTTCTTTGTGGTTTCCTCATCAATTCACATCTCCATCTACTCTCTGTATATAAGGATGAATACCATCCCTCAAAGAACTCCCAGTCCCATGGAGTGGACAGCTGTGAACCCAGTCAGGGAGACTGCAAGGCTGATAGAGTGGTGCTTAAGTGCTGAGTTTCCAGAGGAGGAAAAACCACAGAATCAGTCTGAGTTTTAGAAGGAAGGTAATTCTGGAGGTCAAGGGAAGGATGAATTGGAGAAGTGATGGACTAGTTTGGACTTTATAGAGATAGAAGTGTAAAGGAATGACAGAGGCTTCATAACTTAAAAACTAATTGGATGTGGGATGGGAGGATGGGACCATAAATGACTCCATGATTTTTTTCCTGGTTGACTTGGAAGGTAATGATCAGAAAGAGTTTGACACAGGGAAGAGAAAAATTGTGGGAAGATAATGGGTGAGGTGTTTGATTTTGGTACTGTTCCCTGGGATGCTGGCAACATAGCCCCATGTGGATGTCCACTTGGCAGCTGGAAATTATTGTCTGTAGCCTCAGGAAGAAGGTCATCAGGATTTTACCTCTGACAGTTAAATCCCCAGGAATATGAGATTGATCAGTGCTGAGGGTGAACACTGGTGGCTTTTTTGGCTGAATGTGTCCTACAAGTGTTTTCCTTTGGGCTCTACAATGTGGTGGTGGTGGTGGTGGTGGTGATATGTGGGGTGTGGGGGTGTGTGTATATCTGAATTTGTTGTTCATGTTTAAAACCTCAGATTTTACATTGTAGTAGGGCAGTGTGGCAGCAGTAGATGGCTGTTCCTCCACAACAGCCATCAGTTGGAGCTGAGGAGCAGCTGCCCTCTTTGGATAAGGCATGAGCTCTCTAGCTGGTCTCAGCTAATCTCATTATTCATTTAAATTCTCTTTCTGGCATTAGAGTTTTACCCAAGGGACTGAGAATGGAAGAAGGAAATGAGCATTTAAGGTGTGAGTTGGGGAAGAGGAGCTAAAGACGAGTGACTGTAGAGATAGAAGTATTTGGAGAAGCCAAGCAGGAGTTGAATCCTAAGAAGCTGGGGATGATCCACAGAGTAGCTCTTTGCAGGAGCTGAGTTAGTATTGGGCAGTGAGAAGTTGTATTGACCTTTGAGAGGGCAGAGTCATTGGAGTATAAGGACAGGCACAGACTGAGGAATAAGTAGGAAATAGAGTTATGGAAAATTAGGAGATTCTTCCAGAAGATTAGGTAGGATGACTCCTTAAGAGCTGAGGCTGGGAATTTTTTTTAGGAAAGGGGAAACTTGAGCTTGCTTATGGGCTGAAAAGAAGCTGTAATGGAAAAAGAAAGAATTAAAAGTGCTGATAGCTCAGTTGGTTAGATCGTGGTGTTATAACACCAAGGTCAAGTGTTCAGATCCCCATACCAGCTGTCAAATAAATAAATAAAAGGGCTGAGGGTATTTAATAAAGCTAATCAGCCAATTGTCAAATAAATAAATAGATAAAAGGGCTGAGGGTATTTAATAAGGCTAACTCCTGCAGAAGTCCATAGAAGATAAGGATTGAAAGCAGAAGTGATGGGATGTACCTTATAAAGAGTTAGGGAGATGTTTTTCCTTAGAGGTAAGAGGATAGGATATGGGGAGAAATTTTGAGAAGAAAAGTTCCAGGACATCTCTGAATCTTAATGATGTGGCACCAGAACCCCCAGTAAATATTTATTGGTGCCAACAAGCTGGTCACACAGAGGGTGAAGTTTCCATTCTTTCCCAGCTCCCTTCTGGAAAGGGAAAAGAAGCAGAATAATGTCTGCCGTGTGCTGGGCACTGTTCTATGTGTACATATGTACGTATGTGGGTATCCGTATTTATGTAATTCTTCTACCAGCCCCTTGAGGTAGTGTTCTTATCACTGTCTTAGACAAGGTAACTGGAGAGCAGGTTTTCTTCCCCTTTCCTATCTGGCAGGAATCTGATCGCATTTCTACCTGGTGATTGACTGCACTGTAAGGGTAATGCCTTTCTCCCTGAGGTACCACTTGGGCCAGATCTTTGCCCCCGTCTCTCTGACCACAGGGTGACAGCTTGGTTTCTCTTAAGCAGAACTTGCAGGCTACCCTCACTTTACTAAAACTAGAGTGTGCAGAGCTGGAGGAGACTTTAGAGAGCCCACCCTACCCCTCATTTTATATAGGAGCAAACCGTGGCCCTGGGAGATAGGGAAGTATCCAGGGTCTTACAGTCTAGTGAGGGGCAGAGTGGTACTCCAGCCCTCATCTGCTTTTCTAGCCCTTGTCCCACTACACCAAGTTGCCTGCCCTCAGTGTCACATGGAGAGTGATTAGGTGACTGGACTACACCTGGATTATGCTCGGGCTTCTGGCCAACATTCAAAGAAAATTTGACTTCATTCTCTGTGACTTAGGGAATAGTTAGGACGAGCCAGAGGGCTGCTGTTTTCTCATCTATCTTCTCCCCAGGAGAGCTGGTGGCTGCCCAGTTCCGGGGTAACCTGCATCCTTGCGTCCCTCACTTTTTCAGAATCTGGCTTGGCCCCAGCTGCTCTTGATTCTAGCCTAGACTGAATTCTTCTTGGTTCTGATGATCCCAAATGTATATATTAAGTTTTTGGAAGTGTTTAGCTTTAATATTTAATTAAAATGAGCTCATCTTTAATGGATTTTCCTAGCCACTTCCCCTGGCCCCCTGATCCATTCTGAACACGTTCCTACATCTTACAGGTCATTTCTACCTCTGGTAATTTCCTGATATCAGGATATTTAATTGGGGCCTCTTAGCCTATTGGAGTTGGTGGCAACTTGGAGACAGCCAGGCTTGAGCCCCTTACCTTAGAGACAAGGAAATTCAGATAGCTGTGGTTTTCTTGTCTGAGGCCACACAGCTAAATGAGACAGAGCCAGGACCAGGATAGGGCTTTTCCCTACACCCTCCACTCATGCTGCCTGCCCACTGTCCCCTGACAGGGTCACCTTCCCAGCAACCCCCCAGACCAAAAGGGGAACGTCTCTTGTTCTGGGAGCAAGCAAGGGAGTAGTTGTCTTTCCCGTGTTACGGTTGAGGCACCATTCACTGACTTGTCATATACACATGATTTGAATGTTCCCCCATATACTCAATGAAGGTCCACAAATGAAGAAGAAAGACCCCAGGCTTCCTGGGAGCTCTGAGTGGGAAGGAGGTAACAGCAACACTCTACAAAGTCTGGCCATTCATTGTGGGTGTTGTAGTAATTGCAGTTCTCGGGTGTGTAGCTTCACGTAGTTTGAAGCTGTCACTCCCCCAGCTTCCCCCAACTTTCACACAGAATTACCACCTGCATCAGGATTCTTCAGTTAGCCGTTGAACAGTTCATTTGGTTTGCTTTGACTCGGAATGCTACCAGCTCTAAAAATTAAACAACCATATTGGAAAAAGATTATTAGAAAAGGCTGATATTTTCTTTCATAGTGTTTACACCCATAAGAATGAGCAGAGGTCCCCGTTTGTTTTCTGTGTGAGTACAGAAGTTTTTTCATGATTTTTGCATGATGCATGTGATACTCATGATGACTGTAAGGTAGGCGTAGGTCTCCATGTTGTAAGAGAGGAAAGTGGGGCTCAGAAGCCCAATGGCTTATAAAATCACAGCCTTACTCATGGGCATAACCAGCCCATGCCCTCAGCTGTAAGCCAGCATGCTTTCTATTTACCAGACTGTATCTGCTACCTGGTTGCTAAGCCTTACCTGCTTCTTGGTTTCTCTTCTTTCTGTCTGCTCAGGATTTGATTAAACTTTTGTTTTTTCTGAAATAATTCATAGGTTGATGTTCTTAAGGCAACAGCACTCCCTCTATTGAAACAGTTTGGGATTGATGGTGAATCATTCGAGCTAAAGGTAAGAATGTATGAGCTGTTGGCTGTATGTGTCTGTGAAAACATTTTTTATCAACTCAATGGAAGAGCTGTGTAACTCTGTGTGTGTGTCACATTTGAAGTCACCATTTTATAGAAGACCCACAAGGCTCCTGAACCAAACACTACAGACTTTGAACCAAAAGGAACCTTTTAGTAATGACAGTAGTAGCCAGTTATGTTGCACTTGCTTTGAGGTAGGCGCTGTTGTAAGCATTTTACATGTACTCATATTAACTCCTTTTTTCCTCATAACAACTCCAGCCATGTCACTCACTGTTGAGTAGTGGAGGTAGAATTCTGACCAAATTGCCTCTCTGATCTAAATGATCTAAATGTAATTTATGTCCAGGGGCTCCTAACTTGGATGCCACAGAGAATTTTCATTATTTCTAAAGCCTAGTAGAAGTGATTTAAGCATCTGTTTGCTCTTTCAAGGAATTATGTCAATCCATTGTGGTAACACTGGATATCTTAAGCTGTTTAGCATCTCTACTTTTCAAATTAATGTTTTTAAACAGGAGAAATGACTTCATTTTTATTTAATGTAGAGTTTTGATAGATCGGTTATTTGCATAGGAGGATAAAAAGGGGTTCCTGATGTTTAAGAAATGGGATGAGCTGATGAAATAGGCCAGCTCCTCATATTAAGGGTGAAGAAACAGCTTGTGGAGGTGACGCAACCTGCTCAGTGCTGCATAGATGAGAGGCATAGCCACTCTGGTCATTCACTTTGACTTTGATGGGCTCCTGAGTGTATGCCTTGTTGGTGTGAACATAGGTGCTGTTGAAGGAATTGACGAGTTGAATATGAAAAAGTTAATCTGCCTTGCGAGGAAGTGTGAACCGCTCCGGGTTGGGGGGCAGGGTAATCACTGCTTTGCTACGTCCTCGCATCGTCCTTCTTGCCCTGTGTGCAGGTTGTGCGTCGAGGGATGCCTCCTGGAGGAGGCGGCGAAGTGATTTTCTCATGTCCTGTAAAGAAGGTCCTGATGCCCATTCAGCTCACAGATCCAGGAAAAATCAAACGCATCCGAGGAATGGCGTATCCTTTGCATTTGATTTAGATTTCTTGTTTTTTTCTTTCCTCACTAAGAAAAATGACTAAGAGCTTTACTTCTTCCCAGGGTTATTTACATTTTAGGCAACAATTTTAGAAAAGTCTTAACAGTGAAATTGTAATTGTTGGCTGAGATATGATGTTTTATCATCTGCCTCACAATGACTAGATTGATTGATTCGTTCTTTTTTCTTTTTTTCAGTTGGTACTTAAGCAAATGGCTCTGAATGTCATACTCTCCTGAGGGCTTTGGTTTTGGGGACATGCGTGCACTGTAGTCCCTCCCTCAGAGAGTTCATCATCTGATGAAGGAAACAAATATGCAAACACATAGTTCTGGTATAACATGTAAAATGATACAGAAGTATGTGCAGTGGGCTGGGGGAGCTAAGAGTAGAGAATGGCCAGTTTTATATAGAAGCTGTAAGAGGGCTGTAATAATAATGGTCAGTATCTACTGTTAACTTCTTACTCTGCGTGTACTTCAAGAATCACTTTCTATACCTTATTTTTAAGCCTCAGAATGATTCTCTGAGTTCACTTACATCCTGTTTTGCAGATGGGGAAACTGAGGCTTCAAAAGCTTAAGGAATTTGCCATAATACCACGCTATTAATAACGGCAGAGCTAGGATTTGATCCCCTTTTGTCTGACTGTGGAGCCCAGGCATTTAACCTCTGCTTTTTTGTATAAAAAGGAGAGGGCATTTGAACTGAGCCTTGAAGATCAGAGGCTGTGGAGTGGAGCAAGAAAGGAGGAGTGCTTCAGGCAGAAAAGTGGGCCCGTGCAGAGGTAGCAGTGCAGTGTTTCTGGGGAGTGGCAAGCAGTGCCGTGCGGCTAGAATCCAGGTCGGTCAGTGGCATTTGATGGTAGAAGATGGGACATGAAGATGCGCAGGAGCCAGCAAAAAGCTGAAGGTAGCTGGAGTCACCTACTGTGTAGAATGCAAAGAGTGGAGGGTGGAACCCTGAGAGGCCACCAGAACTTGAAAGTAAGAGCGAAGTAAAGAGGAAAGAGTTGGGAGGAGACTAAAGAAAGCACAGCTTCCTGGAAGCTCAGGTCAGCACCTTACAGGGCCCCAAGGAGTCAGCATTAGGGTGGAGAAAGCTGAGGGACTCAGCAGCAGACCACCACTGAGGCCCGTGGGAAGCGCTCCTTCCAGAGAGTGGTGGGGACGGAGCCCAGGTGACCAATTCAAGGTTGTGGAGTGAAGGGGGGGGGGAAATGGTGACGAGTTGGGGCCACTCTTTCCAGAATCCTGGCAGGAAAGGGAAGGAGGAGGAAAGATGAGGTGGTAACTTGAAGAAAGAGTGGAGAAGACTCTCTCCATTTTAAAAAACAGTTGGTAATGTTTGAGTGTTTTTGTAGGTTTGGGTAAAAAGATTTAAGTAGTGAAGAGGGAGACTCATGGGTGATTAAAGGCCCTGGTGCCCAGCAACCCTACATCTGGGTATTTATCCAAAGGAAAGGAAATCAATATGTCGAGATACCTGCACTCCTATGTTCATTGCAGCTTTATTCACAATAGCCAGGATATGGAATCAACCCAAGTACCCATCAGTAGATGAATGGATAAAGAAAATGTGGTGTAGCTACACAATGGAATACTATTCATTCATAAAAAAGAATGAAATCCTGTCATTTGCAGCAACATGGATAAGCTTGGAGGATATTATATTAAGTGAAATAAGCCAGGAACAGAAAGAGAAGTACTGCATGTTCTCATTCATATGCCAAAGCTGAGAAAGTCGATCATGTAGAAGTAGAGAGTAGAATGGTGGTTACCAGAGACTGGAAGGTGGGGGGATAGTGAGAGGTTGGTTAAGAGATACAAAATTACAGCTAGATAGAAGGAATAAGATCTAGTATTCTATAGCATTGTAGGGTGACTATAATTAACAATTTATTGTATACTTTCAGTTAGGTAGAAAAGAGGATTTTGAATGTTCCCAACGCAAAGAAATGATAGTGTTTGAGGTGAAAAAAATGCAAACTAAACTATAGTGACAGAAAGCAAAGCAGTGGCTGTGGCGGTGGGGTGGGGAGGGAGGGATTACAAAGTGACACAATAATGAAGAAACTTTGGGAGTATTGAATATGTTCATTATCTTGATTGTGGTGGTGGTTTCATGTGTATATACAGATGTCGAAACTTATCAAATTGTACCCTTTAAATATATGCAATTTACTGTGTATCAATTATATCTTAATAAAGCTGTCTAGAAGGAAAAAATAATAAGAGTCTGTTGTAGACAGAAAAAAGAAAGCCCAGGGACTGGAGTCAACAGATGTGGTACTGACGCTGGCTCTGCTGCTCACTGCAGGTAACATTTTGGCCCCAAGCCGTGATTAACTCATTAGTCATGCATAGGGCCTGTTACATCTACTGCATGGGGCTGTAATGCAGGTTAAATGAGGCAGTAGATGCACAGTACGAGGCCCTACGCTGGTGTGTAAGTAAGCATTTGGTAAAAGTAGCTGCTGTTATTTTTTTTTTCTTAATCGAGAGGGTATAGATTCAAGTCTGTAGGCATATGAGAAGGATGGCTCAAGACAGAGCTGTTTGGAGATGAGTGGAAGAGGGTTGGGATGAGTTTTCAGTGTTGACTGAGTTAGGATGGAGGATAAGGGGATGGGAAGGGGCAGGATAAAGGGAATGTGATGAGGATGTGCTTTCATAGTGGGCCGTAGTAACTGGAGATGAGAAAGAGGCTGTAGGACAGCTGTAAGGGCTTGGTTGAAGTTGAAATTTTATCATGGTGCCTGCTGCATGGCTGCGTAGTTGTGTCTAGCAAGCAGCAGTTGGCAACCTACAGGAAGGAGTAGAGAAGCCAGGGGCCAGTTTCATCCAGGGATGGAAGCGGGTTGACAGGTGGGTGAGTAGCACAGGGGGACGGGTTAGAGAGAGCTGGAGTATTGGTGAGTGAGTTGTTGACGTGATTGCCATGCTCTCCTTACTGAGTTACACAGTCGTGGCTCACTGACCTGGAGAAAGCAGGAGGTCAAGGGGTTGGAAACCTTCTCAGGTTGAAATATCAGGTCTAGTGCAAGTATAGGTATGTGTGCTATGTAGAACAAGAAATTGTGTTTAGGGAATTCTGTTTTGGGGATTCAGATATTAAAAGTGGCTAATTCTAGGTGCTTAAAGGATCTGGGTGATGACAGGAATTGGAGGCCAGGGAAGTGGATGGGTTCGGCCTGACTGTCCTGGTAGGAGAATGACGGGAGGTTGACCAGGATGCCTGCTGCTCGGGGCAGGGTGGCTACTTAAAGTCAAGTTCTATATTTCTCAGGAGGTTGGGGATGGTCTTACTTGGAGGAAAAGAGATGTGGGGTGGACTGACTTTTCAGAGGGCTTGATTAGTTTTTACAGTAAGTGGTAAAGGACATGCAGTTGGGCAGGCTGCACAGCCACTGGATGGAGAGGCAACTGTTGAGATAAACTTGATCAAACTTGGGGTGCTGTCTAAAGTTCTCGGTAGGGATCATCAAGAGCAGAGGAATGTATAACAAAGCTTCCTTGGGTTATGGTCTGTTCTCTGCCTGGCTGTCCTGGAGCCCACCTAAGGGCCAAACCTTGTATGTACGAGGAGTGATTGGGCATGTTAAGGAGAAATGGCTCCTGTCCTGGGAGCCCCTAGCTTGATGCATGGTTACATAAACCAGGTGACTTCCTGAGGTGATGTTCTACTCTTGTATGTTGTGATTCTGAGGAGCTGGAACAAGGTTATAAAGAAATGGAAATGCAGTGCTGCTAGGGTGTGTGTGTGTGTATGTTTGTGTGTGTTTTGAATTGAAATATGCCTTCTCTATTTGATCCTTGTCAGTTCCTTACAGGTCAATCTTTTTCTTAACAGGCACATTGTATTTCACCATATAAACAACCCAGAATCAAACCTGATGATGGCTATTGAGTTTTCTATTTTTCACTGTTGCCAAAAGTGCTGTAGTTAATGACCTTGTACATGAAATCCTGTACACTTTCAGGACTATTTTAGGATTGTTTAGTTTTTTTTTTTTTTTCCTCCTCATTTTAAGTGTGTTTCCTTGATGGTGTATTGTGGCAGCAAACTCTGCTTGGAGTCCAGTCCGCTGAAAATGAGATTTCTGACAGTGTGCTCTGTTTGTTTTGACAGTCTTGTCATAGCAGCATGGGTTTCTTAGAGGATATCAGAAAGGGGTCCTCCCTGTACTCTCTGTACCGAGTGTGCAAAAATCTCATGAGTAGTCCTTTGATGATGATGCTGGGAAATGGGAAAGGCTGCAGGATTTTACAGAGGAGAACATAAAAGCTAGAAGAGCTGTGGTGCCTGAGCACCTTGGGTGTAACTATGTTCCTCCCTGGCTTCTCCCTCTGGTGTTCTTTGAACCTTCCCTGTATGGAATCTGAGCCAGGAAGATACTTGTGAGGTCCCAAGTCCCTCTCCTTCCTTGGGGCAAGGGATAAGATGCCTAAATCATCTCTAGTATATTTTGACTTGTATAGGCTTCCTCTCACCTCCCCAGGAAAGTCCCCACAGCACCCTTGCTCAGATCCCTGTGTGTAAACCAAAATTCCAGCCACTGGTCTGCAGAGCTGCCCACTTAACAAACACCTCAAAGGAACGTGGGTTGGAACTGAGATCACCTTCTTTGCCAGGTTTGGAGCTTGGGAAAAAAACTGTCTTTGGAAAAACTTTAGTTGGTTTTATGGTTATTTACTTGCAAGGCTGGTTGACTGTTGGACTGAGCTTGGAGGTTGTTTTCCTTACAGGAGGGCTCAAGTTGTGTGCATTTGTGGTTTTAACCAAGTTACCCCCAAAGTTCATCTTTTCCCTCTTGCATTCTTCATGATGACCCGCCAGCCAGGACCTGGGAGGGAGACGTTGGTTGTTCCTGCCAGCAGCTGGGACTAGACAGTAGTTACCTTTTATTTAATGCCACCCACTCTGATTCTCCCCCACTGCCTGATGTGGGATGGCAAAAAACTGTTTTAGTTATGTGGTGCTGCCCCAGTAGCTCATGATTTGGTACATGAGAGTTCAATGAAGGAACTGGCACAGAGGCAGAAGAGAGGGTGAGCTGGAATTTGTGGGACAATCTGGTTTCCTTTCCTTAATTGTAGGGAAGGTAGTTTGAGAA
>NW_007727691.1:298662-299423 GCF_000696425.1 Galeopterus variegatus | reverse complement strand
GGTGCTGCCCCAGTAGCTCATGATTTGGTACATGAGAGTTCAATGAAGAAACTGGCACAGAGGCAGAAGAGAGGGTGAGCTGGAATTTGTGGGACAATCTGGTTTCCTTTCCTTAATTGTAGGGAAGGTAGTTTGAGAACGTCTGTCTGTCTGTATGTCTCTCTTACTCATTGCCCTCCCCCCATTCCCCCTGGCCCACAACATGCATACCTTTTAGCTTTCTCTGACCTGGAACACCAGGGAGAGCAAAAGGTGGAAGTCTGACATGGACTGTAGTTATGAACTTGTCTTTCTTGGATATTGGCTCTTAATATGGGATTAATAAATGGGCTTCAGGAGGTTCACAAACCCTGACAGTTTCACAAAATTGTATATGTGCATGTGTTTCTTGGTAGAGGGTCCGTAGCTTTTATCACATTCTTAGAGTGTCTTGATTCCTGAAAGGATAAGAACCTCTGCTTTGGGATTCAAATCTTGGACTAATAGTAAGAAGAGCAGTGGCTGACATTTTCTGGGCTGTCACCACACACCAGGCACTAAGTACTTTACGTGCATTTACTTCATTCGTACCTTCAACCCCTGTGAGGAGAGTGTTATGTTGTCCTTTTACTGATGAGGAAGGCGTGGCACAGAGAAGTTAGCACACTTGACCCAGAATGATGTAGTTTACTGGAGCTGGGACTTGAACAAGTGGTCTGATTCTAGAACTAAGGCTCTTAGCCGTTCCTTAGTGGGGCCTCCCTGCCAGGCCACCTGGCTCC
>NW_007727691.1:296854-298327 GCF_000696425.1 Galeopterus variegatus | reverse complement strand
TTGGCCTGAATTTGTACTGTTAACCTCTTTATTTCCATATGTCCAGAGGGGAGAGAGGAGGAAGGTGTCTTTTGGAAGTGAAGTCGGTTTAATTTTGAGCAAGTGTCTTAGTTCTGTGTCCTAGTTGTCCTTAGTGTAAGCCTTAGAACTAGGAATTGTGACTTGCCGCAGGGTTGTCGTGAGCATAAGGTGGTAATGTACGTGAAACAACTTTGGGAGCCGTGAATGCTCCGGGTTATGTGTTAAGATAGTGACATCTCCTTTGCTCTGGGGGTGGTGGGTAGCCTCAGGCCTCAGAGGGACAGCACCCACTTGGTCCAAAGGCTATGAGCCAGGATTGTTTTTCTAAGCTGTCTGTGGTCAAAAGTACGTTCTGGACAGAGGAGGTGGATGATGTAACTGTGTGTATTGAAAAATCCTCTTTGCTCTTTGCTCTTTCCTCATTTCAGCCTTGTCCTTTCAGTCAAGTCAAATATTTATTAAGCATTTCTGAGTACAAAAATAGTGTATTAGAGAGTTGCAAAGGACACAGAAGTAAAGCTCCTGCCTGTATGGAGTGTGCGGTCTTGTTGAAGAGCAAGAACAAAATAAGTGTGTGTGAAGGGAGATGTCTGGTAAGTTCAGGTGGAGACCACAGCTGGGTGCTGGCTGGAGGGTTTCAGGAGAGAGAGCGGGAACTCTGGGCTGGAAGAATGAAAGAAGTCAGTCCAGGTTGAAGAATGTGGACAGTGTGGAGGGGTGGGGGAGGTTGATGGTGCTGGTTGGAGAGGAACACACTGAGCAGGTTGGAGGGTCTGACAGCAGGATCTGGGAGGGTCAGGAGTCACTGAGTAAGGAGGCTCTCACTAAGTAAGGAAGATTGATCTTTTAGTGGCATGTTCAGGACGGGTCAAAAAGGAGATCTAGGTGCCAGGTCAAGTTCCTTACACAAACTCTGAGCATTTTGTTTTTGCGGCTCAAATGAAAATGAAATTTGTTATTGACAGTAATTCTTGAACAGTTGGGCTGGAATGAGCAGATCACACACCTTGTTTTACTGTTAGACTAACCACATGGGGTTTGTCTCAGGGTAGTGGGAGGATAACGTGTTCTCTATTTCTGTAGTCTGACATACATAGTCAGCTCTTGACCGTACATTGCACATTGAAAGTTCTAGTTCATACTTATTTTTTTCTTTGATATGTGGGGTTGGGGAGAGCTAGTCTGTTATAAAGTCTAATTTTAGGTAATTGTTTCCACTTCTGCAAGGACGAGCCTTTTCACTTCAATCTTCCTTCTTTCTTATCTGGGGTTCCTTGTTGAAGTGCTAATTGTCAGTATTTTGACCATAAGGCAGCAGGTGTGAGGAGCCTGTTATCATCCACAAATGGAGTAATTAAATAATAGAAAGTAGGCTCTGTAAGTTAGAAAAACCTGTTTTCATCTTTATAAACAGCAGCCACCATGCTATTTCACTAAACTTTCTGCTTCCCT
>NW_007727691.1:292919-294857 GCF_000696425.1 Galeopterus variegatus | reverse complement strand
GGGTGGTGGTGGTGAGTGTTTTACAGGAGTTTTGACCTTCATGAGGCCCAATGCAAGCATGAAGGGGATTTCAGAAATACAGTGGTGGCTCACCTTCCAAAGCAACAAAGGTGGTACTATCAGGGATTAGAGTTGGGAAAGGACTTGTGTGCAAAGGTGGCCCTTTCTTCTTGGGTTAGAAAGATCAGTGATGGTCCCAAACCTTTGATTTATTACTCAAGTATCAACAGTATTTTCCTCATTTATATATTAAGGGTGACAATGCTTGCATCCTGGAGTTATTATAAAGATTAACAGATCACATATATAAGCCATTAATTCAATGCTTGGCACATAGTAGGTGTTACAGAAATCGTAGTTACTAATGCTGTTCTTTCCTTTCCCTTCCCTGCTTGGCTACAGAATTATGTGCCAGCTATTTTCTGGAGAGAGGGGATTGTAGAGGGATGGGGAGGATAGGGAGCAGCAGAAGCTATCTAAATGGCCTGATCTTGATAGTCCCTTCTCTGTCTGGCCTCTAGCTTTACCAGAGTGGCCAGGAATGAAGCAGACCAGGCCTGAAAGCCATGCTGCCCCCAGCTATAGTGTGGCTTTCTATAATGCCACTGATTCGGGTCCGTAGTGCAAGAAGCCTTATACATGGGTGAAGATGTGGATGTGATAAAGACCTGTGGGTCATCAACTCCAAGCTCCATTTAAAAGATTNCACATGAAAGGAGCTAATTCTGGGAAGTAAGTGTCTACATGTTTGGAGTATACTTCTTCCCGTTGCCTTTTTCTTATGCCTGTTCTGGTTGAAGTTAAAACTGTCAGCCCTGAGGTTGGGCAGCCGGGGGAAGAACGATGTCAGAATTAATTTCCTTTTGACTTATTGCCAGTGTCACCAACAGGCATTCTTCAGTGCTCATCTCATGGAAAGCCTCACAGTGGCTAGTGCTGAGAGCTGGGGTTCAGTCCCTAACCTTGGGGAATTAAAACCTGTCTATTACCAAACTGTGCTTCAAGCTTTAAATCCCATCTGCACACTCTGTCCCAACAAAAAATTAAAGTGAACAAGTTCTTCTACCCCGAGTAAATAACAGTATAGGGAAAAAAATCCTTTGTAATATAAGTGCAAATTGTCTTCTCTCTCCATCAATGGGAACAACACATCTATATCCAGAGAAAGTTGTTATTGTGGATTTGAATTTGGTTTAGTTAAAGCCTTTGCTAAAAAATTAAAAAACTAAATAAGAACTAAAATTTTTAAAAAATTAGAAAATAAAAATTTAAATAAGGGAAATAAAAGAAGTGAAAATAGAAAAAAAATTATGATCTACTTAATAAAAATGCCCGTTTTATTTTTTGCATGTACATTTAGAAACCAGGAAGTTCGGGAAACAAAACCACTTTCTTTAGTTATGNGTCTTCAATGAGGTCACCTGATGACCAGCTGCTTTGTCAGCATAACTTGAAATAGGCCTGATAACACACACACTCTAAATTGGGGGGAAAAGTTGGAGTGATGTACATAGAGCTTAATATATATTCTGTGTTTTCTCCAAAGTTATCTAAAACACTAATATTAAATGGAACAATCCTGATTTAATATAAACTTTATTGTAATGACAAATACACACACTTGAGAAAATTCACGTGGATAGAGAAACTCAGAAGTTCTTGGGAAATGCAGGTGAGTTGGGTAAGCAGCAGTGGTAGCTCGTCTTCTAGTTCTCCCTCCCGTCCATTTTCTACTCTTCATTTTTGCATGCCACTGCCTCCACTGCTAAGCTGGATGCCCTTTCTCTCTTCCTGGTCAAGCAACTCAAAGGCAACTTCGGATTGCACTAAAACTTTTAGATGTCCCATGATGATGGGTGGGTGGTACAGTGTTAGATTGTTAAACATGACTCATAGTGCTCCTGAACCTTTGATAAAATGGGTAACTCACTACACCCC
>NW_007727691.1:290549-291971 GCF_000696425.1 Galeopterus variegatus | reverse complement strand
TGCTGTGGTGGAGAACTTGTGTAGGCTTTGGGGTCTGGAAGACCTGTGTTTGAAACTCATCTCAGTTCCTTTCTAGCTGTGTGGACTTGGTGCAGATTGCTTAATTTCTCCATTTCCTCATTTTTAAAATGAAGACAGTAATATCTACTCTGCAGAGTTGTAGTATCACAGATACTATTTGCAAAGCCCCTAGCTCAGTAATTGGCAGGAAGTAGGTGCTCAATATGTGGTAGCCCTTGCTAATGTTATCATATACTGTTGATTGTTACAGACTCTCACAGTAAAAGCCTTTACAGTGTAGGAGGGGAGGGAGAAGGAGCGGGGAGAGAGAGCTAACAGGAAAAGCGATGTGAACTCGCATCTCTCTTGGTTCTGCCCTGTGTGCCCCTCAGCAAGTCATCAGTATTTCCAGTGAAAGCCAGTAAGAACGTAATAAGACTTAATGTAACCAGAGGAAGCCTTAAGACATGGTGTTGTCAAAAAGATGTCTGTCTTCTCTTTCTATTTGCTGGTGAGTGTGAACCCCACTTTTATTAGCCCTACTCAGTGTCTGTGCCTTTGAATCCCCAGGTCTCCAGGATTTGGATTGTCACTGGTTGCTGAGACAACCAACGGCACCTTCCTCAGTGCTGAACTGGCCTCCAACCCTCAGGGCCAGGGAACAGCGGTGCTTCCAGAGGACCTCGGCAGGAACTGTGCCAGGCTGCTACTTGAAGAAATCTATAGGGTATGTCCTCAGCCTGCAAGTTCTGGCAGAGGAGTGACCAGGAAGCAGTTTGCTGTCTCACATTCTTATTCCTTGGCAACTTGCTTTTTCTTCCAGGGGCTTTAAGCCAAGGGGTTAACCTATTTTGACACATTCAGCAGTTTAGCATTAACTTATTTAATAGATTAGTTAAACTAGTCAGTGAGCAGAGATCCAGCCCCACTGTGTTAGGACAGTAAATTTTAACAGTGGACAGAGGAAAGAATTAGAGCTGAATCATAAAGGAGTGAGAAGATAAAAAAGAAAAAAAACAGATAAGGTAAGTGGCAACTGGCACACACCTTGACCAAAGAGGGTACTGTCTCTCAGCTCCCCTAGTTGCTGCCATGCGGGGATGGGGACTCATTGTTAGCAACTTTTCAATAGAGGCCAAAAATCTGGATTTGTATGCGACAGTTGATTCAGATATAAAATAATGTCAACAGGCTAAATGTTGCAACGTTTTTTGGAGCACAGAAGAATGTCTAGGAAAGGCCAGCCTGTGTCACAGCGTGGTGGGGTCTTTAGAAAGCGTGAGAACACGGGACAGAAGAAAGATGATACAGTGTTGAAGACAGACTTCAACTGGTTACCATTTTGTTTCTGCAGCCCTGTTGTGGGGCTCAACCCTCTGATGGGGTGCAGCTCAGACCAACGCGCGCTCTCCATTGCCACAG
>NW_007727691.1:287259-289785 GCF_000696425.1 Galeopterus variegatus | reverse complement strand
GTGGGGCTCAACCCTCTGATGGGGTGCAGCTCAGACCAACGCGCGCTCTCCATTGCCACAGTCTTTCTCTGTTGATCCACACATGCAGCATGCACATATGCACACACATGCTTTTACTCTTTTTCCCCAGAACATTTGAGATGACCAAAAGTAGGGAAGAAATTGGGAGGGAAGGGAAGATGATGGCAGAAGGAGTAAGATGCATTTGTCTGAAATAAATTCTCTAAGATCCCATTGTAAGGTTAGACGAGGGTCACAATCTGGTTCTGAGATTTCTGTTAGTCTGTGCTGTCTTTTGCCCTGGTCCTGCGTAAGGAAAGTGAGAACTTTTCAGTGACATGCAGAGGCCAGGACAGGTTCCAAAGGACATTTCTCTGCTGTGTGTGGTAGGCCCTACATTGTTGAACTGAGCTGGCCAGTACTATACTCTGGGTGATTTGTTATTGGTTGGATGGTGTGTAATGTTTGCAAGTTGTCTCTCCTCTCTAGCTAAGGAGCTGAAGAGACTTCCATCTTTGTATTTATTTGTGCATTTCTTATCAGTTCTTAGTTGTCTCTGTGGTCTCCAAGGAAGATTTGCCCCGTTTAAAGTAGCAAAAATCACATCTGAGCCCCATGAAATATGAAGGTGCTACAAAAGTTTGTGGAAAAATAGAATTAAAAGATAATCGAATCTTTCCATGAACTTTTTGAAGTACCCTCATAAAATCAGTAAAACGGGTACAGTGGCGATTTTGCTTTTCTTTTCATTCTTTCCTTTTGCCACTGGTTCAGTTTATCAATCACTGTGGTAGGAGGAAGTCTGCATCGTGGGTATTGATCCCCAGACAGGCCTCACATAGAAGATACGTTATAGTCATAGTCTACTCCCCTGATCCTAGTCAGTGTTCTTGAAAATGTCTCGTTGGTCACAAGGTGGAACAACTTGAGGATGACCTGCTTCAGAATTAAATAAAATTTCCAGGACCTAAATGGCTCTATTTAATGTCCATCTAATTAAAAATGGATGGCAAAAGACCTGTGGTTGTATCTCCAGGAGAGTGGCTCCTTGCCACTACTCACCGTTCAGCTGGGAAATAGTGGAAGAAGGAGACGAGACTCTCCTGTAGGAGGAGGTATCCTTCCACACGTCTTGTGCAATCAGCAGCTGCCTCAGATTTTGGGGCTAAATCAGTTCACTTTTTGATGATAAATTTAGTGATTTTTTTGGAAGATGGGTAGTAGCTAAAAGTTTGGGAGTAAGTGATCAAGAGGTTGCCCTGCCAGTTACTTAATTCGTGAAGTTTATTATCTACACATTTCTGAGGGGTAGAAAAGGTGGTGTGATATGTTTCTCTAAGCCCCTTGTTGACTTGTAAAGGTTTCCTCTGGCTATGGGGACACCTCCGTCCCTTTCTGGTAGATCTTGGGAGACTTGGAAGCATCACATTGCAGAACAGTCCAGGGAGAGCACCTGGGCACAGCTGGAGTGTGAGGTTTATATCCTGTAATTAGCAGATTATAAACCTCAGGGTGAAAGCACAGCCCACCAGTCCACAAGAGGAAAATCATGCAGCCTAGATTAGGTTACTTTATTTTTTTCCTTTACTCTAGTTGAGATCCACTTTGAACTATTTCATTGTGTCTGGACCAAGTTTGTTTTTTGTTTGAGTCATTAAGAAAAGTTCCTTTCTGTGTCTGTGATCTTTAATAATTAAAAAGATAAAAATACTTTATGTTTTTCTGCCTCCACAGATCTGTGATGTGACATGACTTGAGTGAATAATAAAAATCCATCCCTTTTGAAGGTGTTTATTTTTACCAGAGTTTTAAACCTCTTGTTTCACTAATGTCTCACCGGTTACCAAGCCCTCTCGATTCTGTCCCAGGCTTTCTGGAACTGCCCTTTCCTTTCCATCCTTCTCACCGCTCCATCTACTGTCTGTCTTCCCGCCCTGCCCCGCCTCATGCCTGGATTGGGTGTATTGGCTCTCCCCACCTCCAAAGGGGAAGCCTTTGCAAATCCTCTCTAACATCCGTTTCGGTGTAAGCCTCCCCCTAAAACATTGATCTGATCTCTTCACTCCTGTACGCAGAGACCCTCACTAGCATCTCACTTTCCTGAGATAAAGTCAGAACTCTTGGCCCAGATGNGCAGAGACCCTCACTAGCATCTCACTTTCCTGAGATAAAGTCAGAACTCTTGGCCCAGATGGGAAAGCCCTACTTCAGGCTGGCTACTCCACTTTCTCCCTAAAGTTGTGCAAGCTTCTGCACAGGCAGCACCAGCGCCTTCCAGGCTGGTCTCCTGGCTGTTCCTCTCTGGCCCTGGGTCATTATTTCCCTCCTTGTCTACTCCTTCCTCTCCAAACCCTGCTCATTTCTCCAGGGCTAGCCCAAGTCCCCACTCCTCAAAGCTTCCCTCTGGTGTTGGCAGGTGGCACCTCCTTCCCTCCCGCCCACCAGGGCAGTTTGGTAGCCCCCATCACTGAATCCTAACATTATTACATTAAAGTATTGGTCCAGTACATCATAAGACTCAGTTGA
>NW_007727691.1:279814-286703 GCF_000696425.1 Galeopterus variegatus | reverse complement strand
CACTGAATCCTAACATTATTACATTAAAGTATTGGTCCAGTACATCATAAGACTCAGTTGAAAATGGTGAATAATAACAGTGGTAGGGAGCAGAGACTAAAGAGAATGGTTTAATTTTAGGCAGTCTTATGAAAGGGAGCAAAATCTGTAAAACAATCACTGAATCCTAACATTATTACATTAAAGTATTGGTCCAGTACATCATAAGACTCAGTTGAGAATGGTGAATAACAACAGTGGTAGGGAGCAGAGACTCAAGAGAATGGTTTAATTTTAGGCAGTCTTATGAAAGGGAGCAAAATCTGTAAAACAGTTAGTTTTGTTGGTCCTCATATTCTCCATGGGTCAGGTTTTCCTTTTTGGATGGAAAAGGAACTCTCCTTGTCCTAAGATTTGCTAAGTGAGATAAATATTGTTTCCTGTCCTTTATTAACTTAGGTGGTTTAGGGAGAGTAATAGATTTTCATAAAGGCTAGCAGTAAGCTTAAACCCCCTTATTTCCTACAGCATTGTCAGGGCTACTAAATGAAGTCTGACAGCCAGGGAATGAGTGTCTACCTGTGAGAATTGACTTATTCCCTACCCCTCATGCATTAAAAATGTGAGGGATGAACCCACATGAATAGCGGTTGGCCACCTATTCTGTTCCAAGTCTAGTCTTGGACAGTTATGTGCTATGGTCAGAAACTGGATCTCTTATTGCGACCTGCGCAAAATATATAGAAATTCTGCTTTCACCATGTACAGTGTAAGTTTAAATTGTTTTAAATAAAGTTATCCCACAAAGAATGATCAGAAATAGACATTTGTTAAGGCACAAATTTATGTATGCATCTAGTAGAAGCAAAACAGCTGAAATGGTTGAGAAAATCAAGAATGAAAGAAAAAAGACAACGAAAGCAGATGTGCCTCAGAAGAATGATTTTGAAGAGAATTCTGTTCTGCTTATTAATTTGAAAGAAAAGGAAGGAAAAATGGGGGGAAATAATACATAAGTAATAAGAATGGAAAGATCTGACCTTAGCAATTCTCCAGTTTCAAGGCACACAGGAAGAGTAAAGAGAAGTTAATATGAGGGTACTTCAAAAATTTTTGGATCCCTGTTATCTTTTAATTCTATTTTTCCATGAACTTTTTGGAGTACCCTTTTGTAGCATGGCAAGCAGTTTCTGAGTGTATTTGAATAAGTGTAATAGGGGAAGACCCTTTAAAGGTAAAGGGCTTTTTATGTCAGATTGACTGTGTTGTTTTACAACAGATAAATAAATATATGAATCATGTGCTTAACCCTAGGAATTAACTATACATCTCCTAGAGCTGATTATGCTTTTTCTTTTTTTCTTTTTTTACTTATACTCAATAAAATGATATCCTGCTTCTACTTTAATGCTGGAGGGAAAGTTTCATTTTTCACTAGATTCACTTCAGGAAATTTGAATGTCCATTTATTCTGATAGTCTCAGCTATTACAATTGCTTTAACTGTTAGTTTAACTCCCTAAAGTTAGTTGATACAAGGATTACTCTTATAAGACTTGTATTCTGTTTTATTATTTCTTGAACTTTGCAGTCTGCTATTCTGTGGGTTTTGCTATTCTGAGTGTGTGTTTCTGTTTTTTTCCTCCTTTCTTTTGTTGGTTTTCCATGTTCTGGTTTGTACAGTTATTAATCATTAAAGTGTTTGTGTTTACAGGGTGGATGTGTGGACTCGACCAACCAAACCCTGGCTCTCCTGCTCATGACCCTTGGACAGCAGGATGTTTCGAAAGTCCTATTAGGACCACTCTCTCCCTACACGTAAGTTGTTTTCTTTCAATCTCATTATTCTGTCCAGTTTAATTTTCTAATTGCACAAAATAACCCAGGGTGGTATGCCTCAATAGTCTGTCACTGTGAGCACCTGCTTGTATTGATCCTTCAATGAGCCAGCAGTTGTCACTCTTAACCTGGTGTTTATTTTTACCGACGAGGATTTTTGCCTTCCTTTCTTCCCTCATTCCCATTTATCATTCCTAAGTAATTAAAGTTGAGTGATGTATATTGGACAGTTCCTCTTTTGTCTGTGCTTTACATTTTCTTCCCATTTTGGAGGTTAACTGGTTCTATATAGCTTGGATTTTGTTAATAGTTTTTTTTATCCTTCTTTTCCCTAGCAATCTCACTTGCTGTGGTAAAATTTGGTGTCTTTTGGCCAAGGGTATGAGCTGGCTGCAAAAGATAAAGGAAGGCAAAGTTCATGATAATGCTACTGGACTAGTAGGGCAATTGTAGAGACGAGCTTGGGCCATTGGACATTAGTAGAGAAGTTGACTGCTAGAGTACAAAAGCAAGCACTGCAAAAAGAACAGCTCGCCAGAATGCTTGAGTTATAGATAGCACAGTGAAAGAAGCATTTCGTGTTGATAGTAAATGCAGCTGATGAAAACAGCCTGTTTGAGTACTGAGTGTGTGTGTCTTCCTGCCACATGCGCTTGTACACTTAGAGATCATTATGTGGTCATCTGTGGGTGACAAGCTGGGTGGGAGGAGATATTCAGATAGATATGAGACTGAACTGTCCTTTTTCGGTTATCATGGTACCGATGCTGTATGTCTGAAAGGTACAGTACTGTGATAACTGAAGAATGGTGGTGCCATCACATTGAGAAGGGTGCAAGGACTATGCTGGGGCAATGCAGCATTGAGCCATGGCCTGGGGGCATGGAGACCAGGAGCTTGAAAGAGATTCTGTCAGAGGCCCAACCCCCCCATTTTTTTTTTGAATTGGTGGTGGGAGGTTTTTTTGGAACAGGGAAATGGAAGAGAATACATTCTGTTAGCAGTGAGGGAAGACTGATAAGCAGGAAAATGGTGAGGACCACATTATCTCCTGATAACTTGTGCAAAGCATTTCACAGGACAGGAAACCTAGAATTGAGTAATCCTAAGTGGCATGCTGACATCAGTAGTCAGCATCGCAAAGTGAACCAGGTAGTTGAGCATTTGGAGGGGAGTGGGGCTGGGAGCACAGCACTCTAGGTGCAGAGATTCCTTTCCCATGGAGAGTTTGCTGGAAGTGGCTGATGGCTGTGTGGCCTTGTTAGCTTTTCAGCCAGTCTCATTGCTGCTACCTCTCTGGCCTCTGCTTCAGGGCTGCAGAAGGCCTGACTGCTCACACAGCATGAAGTGGTGTCTTGAAATGTGTGTGGTCCTGGGGCATGGGTTTTGGCAGAACACTATGTGAAAAAGGGAATATGTCTCATTGCTGCTACCTCTCTGGCCTCTGCTTCAGGGCTGCAGAAGGCCTGACTGCTCACACAGCATGAAGTGGTGTCTTGAAATGTGTGTGGTCCTGGGGCATGGGTTTTGGCAGAACACTATGTGAAAAAGGGAATATGTATTTTTATTTTTCCTCAACACTTTTTTTTTTGCTTTTGGAAATTTTTTTCACTTTGGCTTCATGGTCTCATATAAACTCTTCAAGTCAGCAGCCTCGTTGGAGATGGTCAAGACGTGACTGGACATTCTTAAAAGTTCCTGTGTCCTCCTGAACACACCCACTCACCAAACATTAATTGCAGTGTCTTTTCTTTCCAGAAACCTTGTCTAAAATTACTGCATCTCCTGGGAAAGCAAAATGGTCTGTTCTGAATGGAGCTTTAAAGGAGTAGGACACATTTGCAGGGTTATGTGTTTTGAGACTTGGGGAAGGAGATGTTCTCCTTCCTCTGGATCACCTGCCTCCCAGGCTTTGTACAAAGGGGCCAGCCATGGGTGGGAGAGGGCAGCTTCCCTTCTGTCTGGTAAGCCAGCACAAGGAAGGGTGAGGGAATTTATTTTCAAAGAAATTGTCTGTTTAGGACCCTTTTTGCCCTTAATCATTGTGGAAGGCTCCAGTGCTGAAGGCTGAAGGTGAGACCCAATAGACAAAGTTAACATTATATTTGTGAGTACAGCTGAGGGTAAGGAGGGGCGCAGAATCCTTAGTCAGGACCATCGTGGTGGGGGGGACCAGTTTATTCTAGTTGGACTCGAGCTTTGGAGGCCAAGCTATCACATTTATTTTTATGTGCAGTTAAAGTCATAGAAATCTGTTTTGTGAAACCTCAAATTTTAGAGAAAACTGGAAGTAAGACCCTCCTTGGTTTAAAAAAATGCATTTCTTCTGGCAGTTTGTACATGTTTTGATTTGTATAAATAACTTTTTAAAATGTCTATTTAGAGAGTGCTGGGATTAAGAAGGATGTTTTTTCTTTCAGTGTTGCTTTCAAACCCTTTCTGTAAAGTTAGAGTCTCTATGTTCCTCCCTTATTTTCCTTTTCCCACTGTTTTTCTTCGGGAGATTGCTAGTGGTTTTTGAAGCTACCTGAGAAAGTAAGTCAATATGTGTGAAATTCTCCAGGAAGGCCAAAGAGATTTTCTTCAACAGGATCAAACAGTATTGGATAAGATTCTGGTATGCAGAGATCTATTTCTGTTAAATTTGTTGAGTTTTAGGTGGCGTACAGTTGGTGACAGTGGTTCCACCCTCCCCTCAAGAAGCTTAATTTCACAGTTTAGGGAGGATTTATATTTTATTTAAAAGTTGGATCAAGAGCAAGAAAAGTATATATCAATGAGCATATTAATTGGCACTTTCAGAAATTGTTAGTGAAAGGAGACTGCAGTTAACCAGGGCTCTCTGCTGGTGCACAGACCTCAGAGTCAGCCTGTCTGGACCTAAGTTCTGGCTCTACCATGGAGCCACTGGGAAACTATGGACATAGTATTTAGTTAGCATCTCTGAGCCTAGGTCACAACTGTAGGTAAGGTAAATGGTCCTGAAGTCAGGAGCTTGTGGAAAAGGAACGAAACTTAAATGAGGTCAGGTACTTAGTGCTCCTGCAACATGCCTGAGGAGCTTAGTCGGTGCTGGGTGCTGTGGTTTGTGCCTGGATACCCCCTCGCCCTGCCCTAGTTCATTCTCTTGGTTAGGTCACTTTGAACACCAGGAGGCCTAGGAAAGTCGCTTTGGGTGATCTCAGGCCTGAAGTCAGCTGTAAATTGTCTGCTCAGCTTTATATAAATCTATATCCATTAATTTTTAAATTTATGACTTTCTCCAATCACATCACTAAACAAACTATATACATCTTATTTACTTTTCCCAGGAATTCTTTAAGGTAGATGTTTATTTAACAAACACACTGTTAACTTTGTGTCAGATGTTTTATGTGCTTTACAAATATTAAGTCATTCAGTTTTCACCGTGGCCCTAAGGAGGTTAAAAAGGCAAGTACTATTATATGCTCATCTTGCAGGAGATGGGATTGAGGCACAGAGGGGTCTGTGTGACAGTAAGCGAGGTTCAGACCCGGACAGTTTCATCCAGAGTCTCTGCTTCCCTTAACCACTGTGCGCTTATGTAAGAGCTGAGATTCCGTCCGTATTATTGGACTCCAAGCACCTTGCCTGAGGCAGGATGCCATGCCACATCTTCTCAGGAGACTCTTCATTTTAAATTCTGCTGTAAACTGATCTCCTTCAGTCTTTAGATGAAGTCTAAAATAAACTGCGCCACTGTTTTTTTCTAACGTTAATAAATGACCTCTTTCCCTTACTTGTGGAAGTGCTGGGGAGCTAGAGACCACTGTGCTTGTTAAATGCTGACTGATCAGGGCTTCTTGGCTCGCCCTGTCTGAAGTACAGCCATGTGAAGATCACATGAGAAAACGTATGGGAAAAGTGAGAACTTCTGGCCAAGCGTGCTGCTGTTTGGCTTCAGTGGCTTCAGTGTTCTCCATGAGCTCACACAGTACCACTCTTATATTTGTGAAGTGGTTTGAATGCTGCAAAGCCCTGTCACCTTTGTTATGTTTGAGCCCCTGACCATATTTGGCATATGGTAAAAGCAAGTGGTATCCTTACTTTTCAGATGAAAAAGGCCAGTGATCCACTCATGTGAGTTCCTGTCTGAACTTGGCCTGGGACCTCCATCTGCTGACAGTGAAGCCAATGTTTCCTGCTGCCTCAATAACCGAATTTAATAACTTCGTTCTTGGAGCAGAGATCAGCTGGGCTTTGAAAAAGCCACTATTTAGCAGAAAAAGCATCACCAATATATTTAAAAGCTGCCATGTAATGACTACAGGGGGCCCCATCAAGCAGATTCTTTTCCTATCCCCAGATCTTTCCCCTCAACTTCCAGAGCAACTCCTTACACCTAAGATGTAGGTGACACCAACTCTGTTTCATATCCAAGTGGCATGGAAACCGGTGGCTTGATGGAGCAGGCAGCAGGACTCTCATGATTTATGTCAGTGGGAGCTGCCAGAGAGCTCACCCTGTGATTGCTCTCATCCCATCGTCTAACATGCTTCCGAAGGGGACATGGCCAGAGGGGCTGGGTTTAAGGGGTGGGGTCTTCCCGGCAGCCTGCCAAGTCCCGGGCTGTTGGGATTCAACGGGCAGATGACCAGGAACCTGATGGCCTTTACCTGTTAACCCACAGTGGTGGTGGGAACAACCCACCTTTTGAAAATACACAGGAAAAATGAGCTCTGTGCTCCAGAATTCTCTGACACCTGCTTGTCAGATAGACTGAAGGCTTTCATGGAAGAGTCAGTTGATTTTTGTTTTCTGAAAGTAAATCACCTTGTCCTGAAAGAAAAAAAAAGAAGGCTCACTACAGATACAGTTTTGTAAATCAGGAGTTAAAATCCTTCACCCAGGACTTGCATAGAGCCCCAAGTGCCTAAAATGTTTCATCTGAAAAGCTGCTGATTGTACTGTGTGGTGGTCGTCTGTTGGGGTGGAGTTGCTCTCAGTGTGCTCTGGGTCTGTCTTTGGCTTGGCTGTGTGGTTGTGCCTAGGAAGTGTGAGTCTACAGTAGAGTGCTGTGGAAGAGAAGGAAAGGGAAGTGTTGTGAGCTC
>NW_007727691.1:273637-279228 GCF_000696425.1 Galeopterus variegatus | reverse complement strand
GGAAGTGTGAGTCTACAGTAGAGTGCTGTGGAAGAGAAGGAAAGGGAAGTGTTGTGAGCTCAGGAAATGATGCCTCAGTGGTCCTGCCGCTGAGCAAGTGATGGAGCTTTGGAGAAGGGTGTGGACCAGCACTGGGGGAGACTTCATTCAACTGCACATAGGTCAGGGTGGGTTTATTCTTCATTTGGTTTTCATTTTCTTAAGGAGGCTGTTTGTTGGGATTTAATATCATCTGTGGCTATTTCTCAGCTTCTGAGCACTTTTGCTTTTTAATATCCCAGCTACCGGAGACATAGGGAGAACGGGGCTGAGGGTGGGGGAAGATTCTGAAACGTGCCTCAATCCAGTCTCTCATACAGCCTTCCTCAGACAGGCCAAGGTGTTGGCAGAACATTATGTAAAAAATGGAACTGACTTTGCTTTTTCTAACTGTTCCAAAGGCTACAAATACCCCAAAGCTGCAAATATGTAGGCCCGCACACTCAAGCCTGTGTTTCTCCCATCCTTCTCCAAGAGATCAGAAGCAAGCTGGGGCCCCTTAGGAATTCTGCCAGCTGGGGAAGGCGTCTGGTTTTTCAAGCACAGTTGAATGATTCAGAGTGAAGTAGACTGGGCGAGGCCCCAGGCCTGTATTAGTTCGAGGCAGCAACGAAAGAGGGAAGCTGTTTTTTCCTTAGAATGCAGATGAGTGGGTGAGGTGGCTGGCTTTTCCTGCATTGCTGCCAGCTGGAAGCTGTGCCCACAGATGTGGACTGTTTATCTGTGGGTTTGATGTGTTTGTTTTCTTTTTTCCTTAAGACACAGTGGGGGAGGTGGTGAGCTGGATGGGGAGGAAAAAAAAAATTCAGTTGCTTAGTAAGACAGGAAAACCAGCAGGGGGTGAACTGACTTCCCTTAATTGCCAAGAATGTTTAAGTCATTTCTCAAGATTACCCCTAACTCCTAAATTCTGTTCCATGCCTCTTTATCAAGGCCTTATATAGTGCCTATCAGATATCATGGGTTTCAGTGCTCGAAAACGTCATTGCCCTTGAGGTGTTTATATAATTTAACAAGAGGGGAGCGGACAGTTATGGAGACAACTATATATAAGCATTTCAGTAGATGCCATGAGCAGAGAATGCTTGGAAACCCAGAGGGGAGGGTAAGATCACGTGGGGTGGGGGTTACTGGCTAGGAAAGGATTCATAGTGTAGAAGAGCTGACAAATGGGATGTTATTTTGAAGACAGAGATAAGGTTGTGTGTTCCTGGGTAGAAGAGAAAACAAAGTAGTAGGAGATTTTCCTTTGAGTGTGCAGCACTCTGCAGAACTGCTGCTCTCCGGGGTAGTCACCGCACCTGCCGGGCCGGTCATTTCAGCCAGCAGCGTGAGGAATTGTTCAGGCCCCCCTTTCTCCTTGTTAGCTTTTCCTCCCTTTGACTAGATAGATCAATGCCTTTAGGACAGAGGGCTGAGAGGGGTGGAATATTTCTTGTAGTAGGTTTTATGCTTATTTTGGTATAACTGAGTAAGGGTGGGAACCAGGATCAATTTTTTTTTTTTAACTTCATAAATATGTATATTTACTTATTTTAAACAGCTTTATTGTGATATAATTCACATACCACACAGTCTGCCTATTGAAAGTGTACAATTTAATGGTTTTTAGCATATTCACAGAGTTGTTTAACCACAGCCGCAATCTAATTTTAGAACATTTTCATCACCCTGGAAAGCAACCCTGTGCCCATTTGCGGTCACTTCCCATGCCTCCTACTCTTCTCAGCCCCGGGCAGCACGACTCTGTTTTCTGCCTTTGTGATAGATCTGCCTATTCTGGACATTTCCTATAAATAGAATAATATCTGGTCCTTTGTGACTGGGTCTTTCACTTAGCATAATGGTTTCAAGCTTCATCCATGCTGTGGTAGGTATCAGTCCTTCCTGTTTATGGCTGAATAATATTCCATTGAATGGATGCACCACCTTTGTGTATCTCTTTGCCAGTTGTGGACATTTGAGTTGTTTCTACTTTCTGACTGCTATGAAATGCTATTATGAGCATTTGTGTACAAGTTTTTGTGTGGGTGTATGTTTTCATTTCTCTTGCACGTGTACCTAAGGGTAGAATTACTGTCATATGGTAACTCTTGTTTAACATTTTGAGGAAGTCAGATTGTTTTCCACAGCAACTGTACCATTCTACCTTCCCACCAGCAGCGTATGAAGGCTCTAATTTTTCTGCATCCCCACGCGTACTTTTGTTACTGTCTGCCTTTCTTCATGGTTTTGGTTTTCATTTCCCTTGTGACTGATGATATGTCTAACATCTTTTCATGTGCTTATTGGCTGTTTGTATGTCTTCTTTGAGGAAATGTCTCTTCAGATTTCTTGCCCATTTTTTAATTAGATTATTTGTCTTATTATTCTTTGTTTTTTTGGCAGCTGGCCAATAACAGGGATCAAACCCTGGACCCTGGTATTATCAACACCACATCCTAACTGTACTAGTCTGTTTCTGTTGCTTATAACAAAATACCTGCAACTGGGATTTTTATGAAGAAAAACAAAATTTATTGCTTACAGTTTCTGAGGCTGGGCAGAAACTGTACAGTCCTTCTGGTGGTGGCAGCAGTGACCCAGGGGTCTCACATTGCAAGATGGTGGAAGCAGAGAGAGAGAAAGCAAGACAGACTCTCCTCTTCTCTTAAAGCTCTCAGAACCATGCCCCCGACCATTTTTAATCCAATCACTACTGCATAGTCCTACAATCCAATCACCTCCTCAAGCTCCACCTTTCGATTACCATGATAGGATTTCCCATAACAGTGGGGGCCAAGTTTCTAATACATTATACACAACTCAAGCTTCAGGGAGTTTTGGGGGGACATAATTCAATCCACTACACTAACCAACTGAGCTAACTGGCCAGCCTTGTTTTTTTATTCTTAAGTTGTCAAAGTTTTTTATGTATTCTGGATACCAGACCCTTATCAGATATATGACTGGCAAATATTTTCTCCCATCTTATCTTTTCACTTTCTTGATAGTATCCTTTGATGCGCAAAAGATTTTAATTTTGATGAAGTCCAGTTTATCTATTTTTTTTCTTATTGCTGTGCTTTTGGTGTTATATTTAAGAAACTGTTAAGAAACTATTGTCTAGCCCAATGTAATAGAGATTTATTCCTGTTTTCTTCTGTGAGTTTTATAGTTTTAGCTTTTACAGTTAGATCTGGGTTAACTCAATTTACTTTGAATTAATTTTTGTGTATGATGTAAGAAAGGGGTCCAACTTCATTCTTTCGCATGTGGATATCTAGTTGTTCTAGCACCATTTGTTGAAAAGATTATTCTTTCCCCATCACGTTATCAATTGACTATAAATGTGTGGGTTTATTTCTTGACTGTCAATTCTACTTCATTAATCTGGATGTCTAGGATCAGTATTTTTAAAATTCAGGTGATTCCATGTGTGGTGTAGGTTGAGAACCATCTGGCTGGGGTAGTGAGTTTGGCTGGTTTGATTGGGAAGTAGCACAACAAAAGCTTTCTGCAATACTTCATTACAGATGTGTAGACCACCGTTCTTCACTAAACCAGTGTTTTCCTAAAGTTGTCATATAAGAATTGCCAGGATGCTTGTTAACAACAGACTTCTGGCACCTAGGCACTGGGGTGCACAGGGCCTCATAGGAGGTGGGGAGGGGATGTCTTTGTGTATGGCCTCTGATTATGGAGTCTTCCATATGGACACTTCCTCCCTACCAGTTGCAAGTTGATGCAAATCTGTGTGTTTTAATGAACTTTCCAAGTGAGTCTTATGGTCAGGCCACTGAGGCAATGCTGGGTCTGCTGAGGCAGACCATTAGAATACATGCCTGTATTCCTGCACGGTGGTCTGTCTGCAGAATTGCTGTTCCTAAGGTACTCTTGGGGTGATGCCATTGCTCTGTGTGAAGGGAGATTATAAGAAACAGCACTAGATGGCTGGCCGATTGGCTCAGCTGGTTAGAGAACAGTTTTGCAACACCAAGGTCAAAAGGTTCAGATCCCTGTACTGGCTAGCCACCAAAAAAAAAAAAAAAACCAGCCCCATGAAACTTCCTGCCATGTTTACCGTGTACTCTTCTCTGGCCACTTTACTTAACATTGCCTCTTGTACAATTACTGTTATATCCACAGTTCTCCCCAATCTGTTTGCTTTATTTAAATTTTCATAGTAGTTTTCAAGAATATTTAATTTAATTATCTTGTCTACACCACTAGCTTGAAATCTTCATGAGGGAATCATTTTTATTTTTGTCTTTTCATTTGGCTGCAACATCCCCAGGACCAAGAACAGTGCCTGGCATATAGTAGGCATTCAGTAAATATTTGTTGAGTAAATAGGGTATTGTTGAGGAATGAGAGACTCATCTGTTTCAGCAGCAGTAGTAGTCATTGTGCTTGTTTTCTACTTCATGGTGCTATGAGTCATGGAAGTACATGTTTCTGTCTTTGCCTGGGCCACTCAAAATTTATGCCATTTTTATGTTCACTCTCTGAAGTGTGTAGGACTAAATCACTTATGTGTCATGTAATGACATCTAACCTTTTCTTTTTCCAACTTAATTTATCTTGCTGTGTTGTGTATGTCTCTGCAAGCTGTCTAAATCTACTCTTTGGAAACTGGCAGGCTGCAAATAAGTACTATTTGATCAGGTTTGATGAGAAGTTCTTAATTTCAGTCCTTCTCTTGGTCTGGGAAATCAAAAGTTTGGGTTCTAAGCTCCTGTCATTTTCCCCCACCTCAAAACTGGGGGAGTAGAATTTAAAAAAAAAAAATTCCATTTTCTTTTTTTTTTTTTTTTAGGATAGAATTTTTGCGGCATTTGAAGAGCTTTTTCCAGATTATGTTTAAAATTGAAACCAAGCCATGTGGTGAAGAACTCAAGGGCGGGGATAAAGTGCTGATGACCTGTGTTGGCATTGGCTTCTCCAACCTTAGCAAGACCCTCAAGTGATATTTTGTCACAAGATGAGGCCCCAGTGCCTACAGACAAAGCAGAAGCTGCCAAGGGCACCAAAAGGACCAAGTCCACATCTGTTCATCAGGGACAGGATAGCAACTTATATTAAAGACTTTCTTAATTTTCCTTAAAAAAAGAAACAATAAAACTCTCAAATAAATGACACCTGTATTTTATGTGGTTTCCAGCCATTTCTCTAGTGGCATTGACATTCCCCAGGAGGCCCATTCACACAGGAACTCCTTTGGCTTACCTGGAGGAAGAGTGTGCCCTCAGGACACCGTGATGCTGCTAGCGCAGTATCACAGCTGATTTCAGCTGTGGTTTTTCAGCCCACATCCCTGGGCTTCTGTTGTATGACCGTTTTCCAGACCTGTGGAAGAAACAGTCTGTTACTGTTACTTCTGCAAAGACTTACCTTTTTGAGACTCAGTTTCCGTTATAGGAATTAAATGAGATAATATGTGGGGAAGTTCTTTATGAGTCATGTGGTACTATGCAAACGTCAGAAATTGGTGTATTAGACTACTTTATCACTTGTCTTCTGAATGGATTGCTCTCATGGACTGTTCCTCATCTGGTTCATTGTATATATAT
>NW_007727691.1:271562-273329 GCF_000696425.1 Galeopterus variegatus | reverse complement strand
TATATATATGGGAAGGAGGGGAGGGGTGGCTGGGGAGGATAGGGATCTAACTGAAGTTATTGCATATTTTCTGTATCCCGGGAGTGTTATACATTTTTTAATTTTATTCTCACAATGGCTGTATGATGTAAGTTTTATTATTTCCAAGAAAATTTATTGTCTGTGAGAAAATTCCAAAAGAGTATTTTGTTCCTTTGAAATTTATATATAAATACATTGTATCTCTTGATTTAAACATCTTAAGTGTAATTGAGTCAGAATCTGGGATTTTACCCTATTTATAAGCTAATAAATTAGATTATTACTGTTTCATGGTTGCTAGTAGAAGACATGAGAGTCCTGGCTCAGAGACAAAGGACTTTATTACTCAGAACATAGCAAGCAACATGAGCTTCACGTGTATATTGGTTTCCCCTGTCCCCTGAGGCCCACAGTGGATGTGGAGGGGCCCAGTGCCATGCATGCAGTGGGTTTGCATCACAGCCAAGGAACATGTGTGCTTTGGGCTCTCCTTCTTTGTTCCACATGGAGACATTACTTCATCCCTCAAGGTTGCTTGCTGCAAACACAGTTCTGAGAAATGACCCAGGTAAAGTCCCACCCAGGAGGAATGTGCAGGAATACCCAGGTGCCATGTGATTGCCCTTGCCAGCTAATAGAGTCTACATTTGGTGTGTGTACAGGGTTGGAGTTAATAGAAGGGGAAGGATCTAGTTCTTTCTACCAGGATTCCAAATGGTATCCTCCACCTGGGGTGGGCTTTGAAGTAAGGAAAGGTTTTTGCCTCGCCAATCCCTCTTGGAACCCTTTTACAGTGAAAGGGGGCCAGAGAAAGCCTGTGCTCCGATCACTGGGGCTGTGGGAAGATGTGAAGGTAGAGATCTATCACTGAGTAAGGCCAGACTATTCTGATCCCTGGCACTGTGCTGAGAGCTTTTTGTATTGTATTGGTGTTCTGTTGGTGCATAACAAATGACCACAAACTGAGCAGCTTAAAACAATACCCATTTATCATTTCACAGTTCTCTAGGTCAGAAGTCCAGGCAGGCTTAGTTGGGTTCTCTGCTTCAGGAATCACAAGGCTGATGTCCAGGTGTCACCTGGGCTGGCCTGTCATCTGAAGGCTCTGGGAAAGAATGTGTTTCCAGCTCATTCAGGTTGTTGGCAGAATTCAGGGTGTAGGACTGCAGTCCTCATTTCCTTGCTGGCATCAGCTGTGGACCATTCTCACTCAGCTTCTAGATGCCAGCTGCATTCCTGTTCACTTGGTTCTCACCATCTTCAAGCCAGCAGTGGTACATTGGCTCTTTCTTGTGTTCACATCTGACTTCCTTTTGTCATACCAGCTGGAGGAAACATTGCTTTTAAAGGACTCATCACGGTAGTCCCACCTGATAAGGTCACAACTGATTATAGCAGTTCTGTCTGACATACATACTGCATTCTTATTTAGTGCTGCTGCTGTTTGAACCCAGATCTGCCTGTGTAGAACTGAGAGGCCACATTGTTTTGGACATGTCAAATACTATCCAACAGGGGCCTTCTGTCTTGTGGTACGAGCTCTGGAAATGGTACTGTTGGTGAGGTTAGAGTGGCGTGAAGAGGCCAAGCAGATTATTGCAAGCAGTATAGGGAATGTATGTTCCTGTCTGCTGCAAACACGGTAGTTTCTGGTAGGGTTCCAGCCCTCTGTCTGGCACAGCTTCTTTTTTTTATTTTTAAAAAGATGACCGGTAAGGGGATCTTAACCCTTGACTTGGTGTTGTC
>NW_007727691.1:184417-270742 GCF_000696425.1 Galeopterus variegatus | reverse complement strand
CATCCCTATACGGGATCCGAACCCGGGGCCTTGATGTTATCAGCACCGCACTCTCCCGAGTGAGCCACGGGCCGGCCCTGGCACAGCTTCTTTTGGAGGTGGAAACCAGGCAGTAGTGGTGATATCACCAAAAGGAGGACGAATTTAATCTTTATTTAAACAGCCTGCTCTTAGCCCCTTCTCAGATTCCTGAGAGAAGCAATATCATTCCTTGGGCAGAAGGCGTGTTTTGCTGGTTGCTAGTACCTCTTGGAGACCATTCAACTCCTGCAGTCTCTGCCTTGTTCCTAGCCGAGCTCTTGGTGGGTCCAGCTCCTTGCTGGGGTAGTTTGGTCAGAGAGATACCCAGCATGTTGGGGCTTGGTTTTCTGTCGTGGCCTGTTTGCTGCTCTGTGCTGACAGAGACTGACCACTCTGAGTCACAGCAGCAGTTGTTCAGTGGGACTAGTGAGTCTTTTAGGCAGATACATCTGTGGCCTTTTGGGGGGTCAAGAGAGAATCATTGTCTTTGCCTTTCTGTCACCCACTAGGCCCTGCTCTGTCTTTCAACACTGTTCAACCACATTCTGCCCAAGCACCAGCCAGCCTCCCTCCATTGTGATTGTATTACCATACTGGCCAAAACACCCTTTGGTGAAGGGTGGGAGGAAGCTGGGGTATTGCAGCATGGTGAGCTGATGGGGACAGAGTAGCAGGAGGACCTGCTGAAACCCAAAAAGTGGTGAAGGATGATAAGAAGTGGTGAAGGATGTCTAATCACAGACCCGGCCTTAAACAAGAACTTAACTCGCCTCACGGTGCCTGTCCTCACTGTCACTTCTGCAACAAAAGACCATGCGAGGTGGCCGTTTCCTACTAGGTCTTCATGTTGGTAGGCCTCTAGGTGATGCCGGTGGTGGCAGGCAGTTTTACCGTCACCAAGTAGAAGATTGGGGGTGCCAAAGGGAGGGAAGGGAAGTGGGCAGCATAGGATAGAGGAGGCTTGAAGCAACTGATAAAAATCAAAGGTAGATGGAGAAACTGAAGACCCAGGAAAACAGAATTTCCAAAGTTGTAGCAGTGCCCAAGGTGAGTGGGGTCAGGGTGGATTGAAGAAATGGATTTACTGGGGGCTCTAGTCAAGGGTGTGAGCATTAGAGTGTGGGGTTCCATTGGCCCGACCTGTTGGTGGTGTGCTGGGAGCTGCGGCTGTACGAGCGGAGGCTCCAGCCACTGCGGGGTGAGTGGGAATGCGGCACCTCAGGCCATGTGCCCCACCTGGACCTCAGGGCTCCTCACCTGGCCCCAGAGCAGATGAGAAGTACCTCGTGCTTAGTCAGTTTCCATGTTCCGATGACCCCGGCCTGTGCTTCCGAAGCGACTAAGAGTTAATGGGAATGTCAGTAGGCAAACGGGCCTTTTTGTACTTTTGTTGGCCACAGCTAAGCCATTTGAGTAGAAAGAACACTTTATCAGTGTTTGGCATCTAACAGAGGCCAAGCCACATAACTCCTTTACTCAAGCAAATAAAAGCTGTCATTTCGTGGGCGGTCACCTGGGTGTGGGGCTGCTCTAATTCCTTATCACATTTGGCGCAGTCCTGTCAGATGGTCTGACCCCCAACCCTGAGCACAGGCCTTGGGTCAGCACCCGCTTTAAAACATCCTAGATGTGTCCGATACTTGAGTTTCTCTGAGGGCTCAGGACATTCTTTATTCCTCTGTTTCCTCCCCATTCCCAACCCTCTAAAGAGCCTTGCATCCAAAAGTATTCAGATTAATTAGTTTGTTAATTTCTCTCTGGTCCAATTTGGAAAATGGTATATTTAAAGTGATGAAGGTAGGTGAATTTTCATAAGAAGCCTAGAAAGTAAAACCGTCTGAGCCCTCCCCTCCTCTCACGAAGCTGCGTCCTCAATCTTGAAGCCTCAGCAGTTCCTGAGGAAGCCCCTATAGCCCCCACAGTCCACCCCCTGCTACACGTTCTCATAGACCCCTGTGTCTCCCTGCTATGGTTTGAATGTGTCCCCCAAGTTTCATGTGTTGGAAACTTAATCCCCAATTCACATGTTGATTTGAGGTGGGGCCTTTAAGAAGTAATTAGGATTAGATAAGGTCATCAGTCCTCATAATGGGACTTCGTAAGAAGAGGAAGAGAGACCAAGCTGGCCTGCTCTTGACCTTGCCGTGTGATGACACAGCAGGAGGCCCTTACAAGATGCTGACACCTTGATATTGGACTTCCCAGTCTCCAGAACTGTAAGAAATAAATTTACTTGATAAATTACCCAATCTGGTTTTCTGCAGAAAAACACCCCCTATCTCAGCACTCACGACCCTCTGTTAGTTGTTGCTTAATTCTCCCTGCTAACTTATGGTGGTGGGGACTGGATCCCTCTCTTAGGGTTTGATGTGACTATGACCTTCAAGTTTTTCTTTTTAAGCCTTTATTTTTTGAAAATCAATTCAACCATTTATGAGGAAAGCTTTTGGTTTCTTGAATTTAAGTAAAGCATTGTGAAAATAACATAGGCTTAGCAATTAGATCTACATTTGAATCCTAGCTGTGTCAGTAGAATTGGGCTGGCCTGAAAATGGGAAATATCTTCCTCACACCCACCCTTGTAATGAGAGATTTATTAAACATAATGGTTATGATTAGGATTCTTTTTAGTTGTTCAATCCTTAGCAAAGATTCAAAGCAAGCTTCCACCTAACAGGTTAATGACAGCATGAGTCACAGGATGTATCTTTACATCTAGCACTTGGTTGTACTCAGCTAGAAGAAGAGAGACAGTTATGGCACCTGCACGTGTATTGTGGTCAAACTGCCCCATGACAAATGGTACAGAGTTAGAGGGCCTACCGCCTCTCAGTGAAGTTCACCGTGTTCCAACACGGAGTGCCGGGATCCATCCAGTCCGGGCAGAGTGCAAAGCCTGGCTGACATCAGGGCTGTCAGATCCCACAGCTACTATGTACACCAAACCAAAGAAAAAGAGTCATAATCTCTAGTTGCCAATTCTGAAATGTTGTATGTCTATCTGCTTTTCCTTAGCCGGGCTGATGCTACAGGGAACATCATATAATAGAAAAAGTCAGACAAGACTAAGGTTCTGGTGTTAGGTCTTCTGCCTCAGGCCTGCCTTTGAGCAAGTTACTCAGCTTTTTAAGCCTTAATTTCCTCATTAGGATATAAACCAAACCTCCTGCAAAAGGCTATGAAGATTAAGCATGCATACTGCATAAGCCCTGGTACATACTAAGTGTCAAAGAACTGTGAGTTGCCTTCCTGATTGACGGTAGCATGAAAGACTAGGTTTCTTGAGCCCAGAGATAGTACAGCAGGGATATGGAAGTCAGTTTAACTTGCATGAGTCCTAAGCCTTTGAATTGGGTAGAACACTGTTGTAATTGAGGAAACAAATGGACTCAAAACAATTGATAAGCTCTTATAACTAAGTAGTTCAGTAGTAAGTTTGGCTTCAGGTATAGCTGGATCCAGGGGTTCAGACGATGTCATCAGAATCCAGCTGTCTCCCATCTCTCAGCTCTACTTTTCTGTGTTGTCTCCTTTCTCCAGCAGGCATTGTCTTTAATATTCTATTCTCTTGGCAACCCTAGTGGACAGAAAGATTCTTTCTACCCCATACTTTAAAAATATTTTTAAAAAATCCCCCAGAATTGTGTCTCCCTCTGCTGAATCCAAAGTGCTCTGGTTGACCAGATCTGGGTCCTATTCTCATCCCTGGAGTGGTAATAATGTCAGCCTCACCCAAATTGTGTGGAATAAGAGGAAAGGAAGAAGCCATTCCCAAAGGAAAGTCTGAATGCTTTACAAAAAAGAGAATGCATCCTAGGCAGGCAGAAACAACAGTTGTCCACTATAGACTGTATTGCCCAATTCCCAGAATATTCTCAAAAAGATATCCCATGATACTGTCTGCCCACCACCATCTTTCACCATCCAGAATCTGCCAACATCATGGTGTAGAATTGGGTGGACAAGGATGAATTCAGTTTAATAAATGAAGCCCAACAAAGGCAATATCATTGTATCCAGAAGGCCACAGTTAACATGGATGTGTTCAGTTTAGCTGTGGTATTCTTGGGCTAGAAGCAGGAGCAATAACCTGGATGATAACACAGAGGGAGGAAAAGTGGCAATGACGAATTCCAGGTGTGGGAGCAGATGTGGAGAGTGGGCCGGAGGGAGCGGCAGGGACCCCGCCTACAGGAAAGAGCGAGTCCCCACACAGATGTCCGTTGTTGCTGTGCATTGTGCATCTGCCTTTCCCAACCTCTGGGGAAAAAACCTCTGGGGGAAAAAAAATTACGTGGGTGCTTTTAAAAGCCTCTGTCCACATACCTGACCCCTCCATTTCCAGATTGAGGAGTGGGGGAGGAAGACCAGGAATTTTTTTTTCCCATTTCCAGGAATATAAGAATTAAAATGACGACAGTGTAAAGAACTACCAGTGGAAGAGTAATGAAGACGTTATTAAAGTGATGACGGGATTTGGGGTGGGAAAATGAGAGGTGTTTCCCTTATTTCCAAGCCATTGCACTATTTTGTTTTTATGGTTATATATACAACACATATATGTGTTTGTGGGTATATATGTTAGTTTTTACTAAGAATCTCAGGTGCAACTCCTGTGATTATCCATTATCTCTAAGGCAGATAAAAATTGGGAATCCCCTTTGTCCCACTCTTCTGCCCCGTCTCAAAACCAAACAAACAAAAAACTACGCACGCAATCTACTTGTGCTGCGGCAGGGGCCTCAGAAGGAGGTGCCACAGATGGAGGGAGGCCTACTGTGACACTGGACAAGTGGCTCCAGCTCCTGCGTGTCATCTCTCTTCCAGGGCTGGCAGCAGGATTCTGGGTCAGAGCTCTGGGCTCAGCCTCCACGTTAGAGTCTCTTTAGGTTCAGTGTCGTGCTTCCCAGAGGGTGTTCCATGGGACAGTAACATCGCCATGTGCTTTTCCTGAAAAGGGCTTAACGGAGGTTTGAAAACACTGTATAAAACAAAATATAGAGGTTTTGTTCCCACAACCCTGAAAAAAAAAAGCATATGTAGTGCTTTTATTCTTCACTTATACTTTGGGGTTCCTGATCTGGTAGGATTTTTTAGGAAAATAGAAAATACAAGCTCTTGCATTCTTGGTTGGGGTATTTGTGAGAAGCTGAGCAGTTGTAGGGAACCTAGGTGGAGAATCCAGGCCCTTGTCTTGCCCCATCCCTGCAGCATCGACCAGCCCCACAGGTGAGCTTCAAATCAAGGGCCTCCAGCTCTACCCAGCCCCATGCCATCTTCCCTCCCTGTCTGGACTTCTCAGAAATACAGGGATCAGCTACATGGATAGGGTGGGATTTCCACCCCCCATTATGTAATTATTAGAATGTCCCCAGTTTCTTGAGAGTCACACTGATTGTTCTTGGCTCAGAGGCTCAACATTGGCAGTAGAGCTCACTGGGCTCTCAGCAAGAAGAGGTGTGAAGGGAAGAAACCCTTGGGGAGGGGAAACTGTGGAGAAATGGAAGGTTCCTTGAAGTCCTGTGGTTGACCATACTCTTAGGCCAAGTGTGAGCCTCAAAACACCTAGATTTTTAGATGACTCTGACCCAGACACCACCTGCCAGCAGCTATCACTGAGATGCAAAGATGTGGTCTTCAAAGCAGTGGACTTGGTTTCCGGGAATGGGGAGAATGTTGGGCTTTTTGAATGGGCTTTTGAAAAGATGCTCTTGTACTTAAAGCAAGCCCCTGTCTTGAATCACTGTCAGCCCTGCTCCACTGTTGATGGGCTCTGCAGAAGACAGCCTGGCTGGATACTCTTGAGTGTCTTCTTTAAAATGCAGAGTTTACGTGGGTGCTTTTAAAAGCCGTGGTCCTGTATGCCAAGGATAAACTCACAGCTCTTGACAACCTGAGTGTGTGCGATTTGCAGTCCCAAGTTTTGTCTTTTGGGAGCACAAAAGGTTCAATCAGAGCACCAAACACAAAGGTTCAATCAGAGCACCAAATGCCACCCGGTTAGCAAATAGCGAAGAGACCTTGAACTCCCTGTTCACCTACCTGAGAGGAAAGAGTGTGAGAAAGGAAGTGGAACACCACCTAAGATTGAAGGTGCATGTGGCAAGTACCTTTGTTAACAATAGCAAGAAAACTGCTTTGGCAAAGTACTGGGGACTACAGAGAGAACAGGAGTGGGTCAGCTGTTTCAGTCCCGCAGGGACTGTCCTACTTGCATGATCTGTTTGCCAGGAATCTGTGTGCCCCAAGAGGTCTGTCTGAATGCCGAACACATAATAACCTTGGGTGTCTTGTGGGACTCTCTTCCAAATGTAAGAAATATTGCTACTGAAGAATGAAATTAGACCCTCATCTCTCACCACATAGAAAAATCAACTCAAAATGAATTAAAAACTCAAATGTAATACATGCAATTATGAAACCACTAAAAGGAAACATAGGGGAAAAGCTCCATGACACTGGTCCAGGCAATGGTTTTTTGGATATGGACTCAAAAGCACAGGAAACAAAAGCAAAAAGTAGACAAAGTGGATTACATCAAACTAAAAAGCTTCTGCACAGCAAAGGAAGCAATCAACAGAATAAGGAGATAACCTACAGACTGGAAGAAAATATTTGCAAACTATAATCTGATAAGGAGTTAATATCCAAAATATATAAGGAACTCAACTCAATAACAAGAAAACAAATAATCTGATTAAAAAATCTTAATAAACATGCAAATGTCCAACAGGCATGTGAAAAAATGCTCAACATCACCAATCATCAGGGACATGCAAATCAAAACCACAGTGAGATGTCACGTCACTCCTGTTAGACCGGCTGTTATCAAAAAGACAAAAGATCAGTGTTGGTGAGGATGTGGAGAAAAAGGAACCCTTACACACTGTTGGTGGGAATGTGAATTAGTACAGCCAATGTGGAAAACAGTATGGAGGTTCTTCAAAATATTAAAAATAGAACTACCATATGATCTAACAATCCCACTACTGGGTATACAAGGGTACTTCAAAAAGTTTATGGAAAGATTTGTATTATCTTTTAATTTTATTTTTCCAAAAACTTTTTGAAATACCCTCATATATTTAAAGGGAATAAAATCAGTATCTTGAAGAGATATATGCACTCCTATGTTTATTGTAGCACTAATCACAATAGCCAAGAAATGGAATCAACCTAAGTGTTCATCAGTGGATGAATGAATAAAGAAAATGTGGCATATATACACAATGGACTACTGTTCAACCATAAAAAAGAATGAAATTCTGTCATTTGCAACAACGTGGATAAGCCTGGAGGACATTATATTAAGTGAAATAAACCGGATGCAGGAAGACAAATACCGCATAATCTCACTCATGTGGGGAATCTAAAAAAGTTAATCTCACAGAAGTAGAGAGTAGGATGGTGGTTACCAGAGGTTGGAATAGTTCGGAGGGATAGGGAAATGGGGAGATGTGGGTCAAAAGATATATAATTATAGTTAGTATAAATAAGTTTAAGAGATCTTTTGTACATTGTGGTGACTATCTTGTTAGTAGTGATATATTGTATTCTTGAAAAATGCAAAGGTAGTGGATGTTAAGTGTTCTCACCACAAAAATAATGATATGAGGTAATGCATTTGTTAATTAGCTAAATTTAACTATTCCACTTCAAAATATAGTGTTGTACATGATACATTCATACAATTTTATCTGTCAATTTAAAAAATAAAAAAATTTTAAAAATGTAAAACTTATAGAAAGTAAAAAAAAAGGTTCTATTGTGAATAGTATACAAATCCATTTTATTTTATTTTATTTTTTCTCCTTTTTTTTGTCTTTTTTACTGACCGGTAATGGGATCACAACCCTCGGTGTTGCGCCCGCACCGCACTCAGCCAGTGAGCGGGAACCGGTCTCCACATGGGATCTGAACCCTCGGTGGGAGCGCCGAGCGGCACACTCTCCAGTGGTAGTAGTATACAAATCCATTTTAAAGCATTACTGAATTCATACGTATTTCATTAAGAACTTGATCAAGAGATTCTCTCATTATATAGAAACAAGTATGTGAAAATTTTAGATGTTTAAAAGAGTTCCTCATGCTTTCTTGAAAAAGTTGGAATGACTATTATACTATATAATTATTTTCTCTCCAGCAGTGGTCTCTGGTTGCTTACCTGTCTTGGTCTTGTGATTATTGTGGAAGGTTCTGGAAAGTTTGAACTTCTTGGCACAAACCTTGACTGTCTGCCTGTGTTGGAGGAGGGACGGGTTAGGAAAGAGAAGAAGGGGTGAGATTGGAGTTCAGCTCAGTTATTGAGCCACTCTCAATTATCAGTCAAAGAGGTGAAGTTCCATTTGGCGTCACCAACCTGTTGATGCTAAAATGTTGTCCTAGCTGAGCCTGCCTGCTTCAGGATAAATGCTGCTTCCTTCCTCAGGTTGTTTTCTCCATAAAGCCACTGACTTCCAAGGTGGCAAGTGTTCTTATTTGCCTTGACACGATTGTCACTGCTCTGTGGATTTCAAAACATTTCCGTGAACCTTATCTCACTTCATCCTCACAGACACTTTTGAGTATAGGCTTAGAGAAGCCATGAGACTTACTCGAGGTCACATAATTGGTGAAGAAATTGGAGCATAAACACAAAATTGGGGGTTTCAGTAGCTCTGAGCCATGACATCTGAGTGTCTCTAGCAGGTCATACCTAGGTGCCCTTTCAAGTGGGTGTTTTTAAAATGTTTATCCAGTATTTATTTCGAGATGAGAGGATAAACAGCCTGTGGGGGGAAGGGTAGAACAGGGGTGTGCTGGAGGCAGCACCCCGATTTTTCACATTTTCTCAGGAAAACTAAAGCCCTGCTGTTAACCAAGGGAAAATGAGTTATCTTTTGTTACCCAAGCACCCAAGCATTCCCCTCAGAAGTTATATTAGGAATTTTTTCTTTCTTTCTTTCTTTCTTTCTTTCTTTCTTTCTTTCTTTCTTTCTTTCTTTCTTTCTTTCTTTCTTTCTTTCTTTCTTTCTTTCTTTCTTTCTTTTTTTTTTTTTTTGGTGTAAGTGGCTGAAAACAACTCAAACAGGCTTAAGCAAAAATGGGAATGTATTGACTCATATGGAAAGTCCAGGGACACATCTCACTTCGGGCATAGCTGGATCCATGGCTTTAAATGATGCTATAACGACTCATCACTTTTGTTCCATCTGTCAGCTCTTGTATCTCCTGCTCCATTGTCTAGCAGGGTCTCCCCACTGGCAGTGCCAAGAAGCCATCAGAAGTTCTTGGCTTACTTTTATTCTCCTAGCAGCCCCAACCGACAGAGTCCAAGTCTTTCCAACTGTTTCCAAAATGGTTGAATATCATAGGATTGACTTGGGTCATTTGCCCAACTTGAAATCAATCACCATAACCAGAGGGATTGGTTGCTCTGATTGGCTACATCAGGGTCACATGCCGACTCCTAGACCTGGTGCAGTCAGACCTCCCAAACTGAGAACAAGAGAGGTGGTTCCCCAAGGAAAATATGGCTTCCAGTGCCAAAAAACAAGAAAATGGATGCTGGATGGGCCAAAGCAAAAATACGTACTGTAGAAATGTTCCGTTGGCCCTCTAAAACCAAGCAGCCTGTCAGAATATTCCTTTAAGCTACATTCAGGACACTCCATCAGTAGAGTTTCAGTCAATACAATTTTCTCTATTCCATTACACTGTAGATTGGTTCCCTGGGCATCTTCTCAACTGGCTCCCCCTTATTCCAACTCTGTCTCTACCAGGTGAGGAAATTGGAGAGCAGAGAGACTTGGCCCAGGTCATGCAGCCAGGATAGGGAAGAGTTTAGACTTGATCCTGGTCCCAGACCATTGGCTACTGGAACCACGGAGCACTGCTGACGCGGCCACCTGGGCCAGCCCAGCAGCTCAGCCTTCCTTGTCCCATGACCCACCCAGGTTCTGCTAGGACCTGAGGTTGAGGTGGGTGTAGCTACACCAGGTGACTCTGGAGTTGGTCCAGTTTGGCCAGAGCTGTGGTCTGAATGTTTATGTCCCCTCCAGATTCATATGTAGAAATCCTAGCCCCGAAGGTGATGGTGTTAGGAGGTGGGGGCCTTGGGGAGGTGATTAGGTCACGAGGGAGGAGCCTTTATGGATGGGATTAGTGCCCTTACAAAAGAGAACCCGGAGAGACCCCAGAGATGCTTCTTCCATCATGTGAGGACACAGCAAGAAGGCACCATCTATGAATCAGAAAATGGGCCCTCACCAGACACTGAATCTGCCAGTGCCTTGATCTTGGACTTCCCAGCCTCCAGAAATGTGAGAAATAAATTTCTGTTGTTTTTAAGCCACTTAGTATATGGTATTTTGTTACAGCAGCCTGAACAGACTAAAACAGCCTGAGGATCACAACCTACTTAAGGTTCTATAGATAGTAAGTGTCAGCACGGCCACTACTGTGTACTGTGTCTAGCCTTCAAAATATGTGCATTGATTTAGGTAAAAGAATGCTCTTAAGAGTCCCCCAAGAGTGACCATCTGGAAGGAAACATGCTAAGCTGTCAACAGGAGTAGCATAGGCCTGTGAGACTGGGAAGGGGACTGACACTTTTTGCTTTATCTATTCTCTGTTGGAATTATGTATTTAGAGGGAGGCTCTGAGCCACAATGGGGTATCTGAGGGACTCACTCTTAGCCCTGAACACAAGGTTTGAGGAAGACTGGCAAAGTACCTCTGATGGGGAGATGGGGGAGCAGGGAAGACTCAGGACCCAAACATGAGTTTGCCACAGACCCAGAAAAGTTAAGATCTTTAAAGGATGAGAACTTTTTCTCTCAGTGGCATTGACCCTACTTGGCGATGTACAGTGGACTACACTGTCAAGATCCTGTTGACTGGTGGGCTTGATGATTGCTGCCCACCAGCCTGGCTACCTCCCTTCTGGGTAATTTTATAAACCATAAGACAGAAACAATCACTAAACCAGCCACACCTAGATTTTAGCCTAAAAGGGAATTGCCCAGCTTATTGGCTAGGCTTCACTCCAAATGACTTTAGAATTCCAGTCATCAAATCTGCCCTGGATGAGAAAGATTTGCTAAGGACATCTAGAAGAATAAAGCATACATTTCAAATTCAACAGAGGGGTTTAAAAATATTTATAGTAAAGGGTGCCTCTGTTAAAATAAGGAACTTACCTTCCCAGGTGATTACTTTGAGGAAGGTGCTATGCCTTTGCATGAGCAGCAGTGCTCTTCACACTAGTGACCTGAGAATATCTTGTGGCCGCAGCTGTGCCTGGGACTCCCCTTCCTGCTCCTCTTTCCCTCTGCTGATTGCTTCCCAGAAGCGGCCTGGATCTGTTCCCACTTTTGCTTTACCCCTTCTTTTGCACTAAGTGAAACCTCCAGTGGCTGGACTGGCAGTGCCATGGATGTCTCCTTTTAATCACCGGTAAATCTAAGACCCTGACAGTATTGGGCCACCGAGTTTTTTTCTTGTAGGGTCTACAAGAAAGAAAGAGATGGCAAAGGGGGATAAAATGGAGTCATTTTTTTTTTCTTTCCTGTTTCCCCTTATTTACACAAACAAAACCCTTTAGAAAACTGCAAAAGAGATGTACCTAGAGTAAGATGAAATTCTAGACCTTCAAGGGATGGGTGCTAGAAGGAGATGCCCAGCAGGGCAGGGGTGGGACACAAGAGTGTGGAAGCAGGCTGGGGACAGAGCAGCCTGCCAAGGATTTACTGTGTCTCCTCCTGGGGTCTTCGATCAAATGTCCACTGCTCTGCCACTCTGGCCCTTGAGTTTCCTTCTTACACCCTCTTAAGTCTCTGTCCCAGCCTGGTTTCAAGATGAAGGACTGAGAACAAAATGATTTTTTTCACTCCTGCACTAAATTGATAGAAATGACAGAAAATATATTTTGTATATCAATTAATGGATTGAAAACACAACAGGGAACTATCTTGCTGGACCAGAAATGGCAAAGCATCCCTAAGAAAAGGATGCAGACAGGAAGCCCAAAGTAAATCAAACTTGTATACATAAGGCAGGCTGCTCCTGCATCAGGAAGTTGTACAAACCCAATACTTACCTATAAGAGCACCGATCAAGAGTCATCCAGCCTTTGAGATGATAATATCATAAAAAAAAGACAAACAACTGAGAAAATGGAAGTCCTTCCTAGAGAGACAGCGTGGATGGGGAGGAGAGGGCAATGGCACATCCTCCCCTGAGACTGAGCATGATTCCACGTGGAAAGTCTTTCCAGACTTCCTTTGGAAGCCATGAAGCCCCCTTTCCAGGAGACTGGCTCTTCCCAATGAGGTAACCAGTGGTGGCTGTGCTGAGAAGATGCTTCTGTGATGAGGCAGGGCTGGTAGGGTTGTGAGCACACAGTGATGGCTGTGGGTAGTTTGCACTTCCTTCTAGTATGAGCTGGGTTGCATTGTGTCCAGGATACTACTGGGAGAAAGGCCAGTCTTTGCAGCCCAAACTGTGAAGTTGAACTCCCAGCTACACTTGCCAATTCCTTCATTACCTACTAAGCAAGGGATAGGCAATGGCAGGTTGGATATCCACTCTCTCTCATTATAGAGAGGGGGTACAGGAGAGCATGCCTCCCTAAGAAGGAATATCAGAACCATTTATTCTCCCTTCCCTCTAACCCCAGCAGCTATAAATTCCATCCTGCCCTATCCTGAGTTCTGCTATACTTTCTCTAGGGAGTATGTGATGTCCACCACCACTGAAGAGACATGTCTTGATCCTCAGCTGGGCTGCGGTAGATATAATTTTGGAGATGATACTCCTTAGTTTCCCAGCAACAGCTCCATTAAATTGGCATTTATTGATTTAATGTTCAAGTGAGATCAGTGCCAAAGAGTGAATCAAACTGTGCTTGTCCTTTAGGCCACCAGTTTAGGTAAATGTGATTCTTTTTTTTTTTTTCCTTTTTGTCTTTTTTCGTGACTGGCAATGGATTGCAACCCTCAGTGTCGCGCCCGTACCGGACCGGGACCAGCAACGGGATCGGCAACGAGATCGCAACCCTCGGTGTTGCGCCCGCACCTCGCTCAGCCAGTGAGCGGCCGGTCTGTATGTGGGATCTGAACCCTCGGCGGGAGCGCCACCGCGCTCTCAAGCGGCGCACTGTAGCAGTGCACCACCGGGCCGGCCTGTAAATGTGATTCTTTACAACTTGTATAAATCACTTCTCTGTGCATAAAATATCTTCCTTATTCTGATGACCCAAATGCATCTCTCTCACCTGAGCTCTTTAACTGCTGCAGACTTATAGAACCGGTTTCCTCCCCTTGGGGACCCCAGGGCAATGGAAAGCCTAAATGATCAAAACAGAGCTCATTATATTGCTTCCAAAGCTGCTCTTTGGTAGATGGTAGCTCGATTCATAAATCTTGGACTATTTATATTATTTATTTATACAAAAGCTGCAAGATGAGACTCAGGGGTCTTTTGCTCCCCCTTCTTTTATTTCCCATACTCCACACCTTCTCAGTCGTTCTCCAGTCATGTTACTCTGCCTCCTCGGTAGCTTGAGCATTATCCCTTTTCTCTGCATCCATGGACATTTCTTTAATCATTTCATTAATTTAGGCATTTGGTCTCCTAACTGATTTCTCTGACTCCCTCTGGCTCCCTCCAATTCATCCTCTACTCTGCTGTGCAGATCACAGCATTTGTCTTACTGTGTTCACTTCTTCCTGGTTCTTTCCCACTGGATTATAAACTCCTAAAAGGGACCATGATGTTTTGGCCTCTTTACCCCCAAGGCCTGCAGCAGAACCAGCACATGGAATGGTGTGAGAGTGGGATGTCCTTAAGGATGATTCCAGGTTCAAGATTTGATACACTAAAGTGTGTTGGTGATATAGTGGTGAGCATAGCTGTCTTCCAAGATTTGACACACTTTTTGGTATATACAAAATTGAAAGCAATGCCAAAAAAAATCCTGGACCCAGAATTTCATCTCCCCTCCATAGCAACATCCATGAAAGAACCATCTTTGATGGCCTTGGAGATACCAACCATTTTCAAGCTGGTGAAGAACTTGGTGTGGTGTGATGCTATCCCAGAGCTTTCTCATCTTCCATACACCTGGATTTCTAAAAGCTGAAGGCTCAGGCTGGGCACTGAGGTGGGTGAAGAGGCAAGTGGGGTGTGGGGTAGGGTGAGGACAGGAGGAACGAGGTTGCTGGTCACCAACAGTGCCTGAGGAGGTTCACATCAGGCAGACAAGCCTGACCTGGGTCCATTCAGTGCCTGTGGGACCTTGGTCACCAAAACCTGTCTGACACAAGCACAGTTTGATTCACTCTTTGGCACTGACCTCACTTGAACATTAAATCAATAAATGCCAATTTAATGGAGCTGTTGCTGGGAAACTAAAGAGTATCAAGTATCTAACTTCTCCACGGGAGGAGATTATTTTGTTTCGTTTCGTTTTCTGAAGTCACAGCTCACTCCTTGGTGCTCCTTTGATTATTCCTTTCAGTAGGAAGGTGGCTCCCACACTCTCCTCTCCACGCAGCAAAGTGCACCCGGCTGCTGCTGCCACAGTTAGCCAGAGCGCTGTCCAGGTCGGCAGGTGCTCCCAACAGGTACAGTGAGGAGTTAGCGAATGAGGGAGGAGATAAGGGTCTTCTCAGAAGAAAAGCTTAGAGGAAAAATACTTGAATGACAATTACCAGCTCATCTTCCGAATATCTCATGCAGCTCGTTGAGACTCTATTATCAGTCCGTGTAGCCCTCAGCATGGCTGCCTTTTATCCAGTACTGGTGCCATGCCAAATCCTCTGCCTCTTCCATCAGCATGCTGGGGACAGGTGGCCGGGCTGGGGTTTTCTCTCTCGTGTGTCTCTCCTCAGGACGGAGGTGCCAGGTTTCGTGCTTGCTTCACTTCTTATCCAGCCTTCCTGTGCCCTGGCTGCCATCCCAGAGGTTGGGAATAGAGAAAGACAGTTCCCATGTTCTCCCTCCCAGCTGCCATATACTGCCCTGTCACAGGCTGGGAATGGGGCCTCGGGTGCCCACCACTGGGTGCTTGCCTTGCTGCCAGCTCTGCCAAAGCATGTGGTTCTCGCTGTCTCCTTTCTCCTGGATCCCAGCCAGTCCTGAATGCCATCTTCCTGGGAAGATGGGCTCTGAGCTCCTTTCCCGGGGCTAACCAGGGCTGTGCTCTCAGAATCTTCATCGAGGCCTCCAGTGTCTTTAGAGCAAGAGGAAAAACAACATGTGAAATGGAAGAAGTGGGGTGGGAAGGTGGTCAACTGCTCCCACCTAAATAAAATAGACCCTGATGGAGGTATGAGGACAGCACCTGCTGAACCTGGAAACATGCCCCAAACCCTGCTGCATGGCTTGGGACTGTAGTAGTTTGCTAGGACTGCCATAGCAAGTACTACAAACTGTTAGGCTTAAAACAACAGGAATTTATTGTCTTACGGTTCTTGAGGCTAGAAGTCCAAAATCAATGTGTTGGTAGTAATCAGTATTCCTTCTGAGCTCTGAAGGAGAATCTGTTCCATGCCTTTCTCTTAGCTTCTGGTAACCCCAGGCATTCCTTGGCTTGTAGATGCTTGTAGGTGTTCCTTGGATTGTAGATGCATGTAGTTTTTCATGTAGTGTTCTTCTTGGGTCTGTCTTCATACGGCTGTCTTCTTATACATACACGAACCATATTGGATTAGAGTCCCACCGTACTGCACTATGACCTCATCTTATCTATTACATCATATTCTGAGGCACTGGGGTTAGGACTCCAACATATCTGTTTTTAGGAGACATGCATCAACTCATAACGGAAACCAAAGGCTGAAGGACCTGCAGCGAGTGGATCTGGAAGGAGCTATGTGGGTAACTTGGAAGCCCCTGCCAAAATGGTGGTCTTGCTAATTCTACAGGGAAAGTCGTCTAAACTCCAAGACTTCATAAAATCTTGTATTTGTATATATTGTATCAGTTAAGATTTTGGTAGTAAGTAATAGAAATTAACATATATTAGTCAGGGAGGTTTGGGTTGCAAGTGATGGAAACCCAATTCCAGCTGGCTTGAACAAAGCAATAATAAGAGAAATTCGTTGGCTTACATAATCAGAAAAATCTAGGAGAGCACCTGGCTTTGGGCAGGGAAGCGTCTAAGGCTCAGATGTCTTCAGAGGTCGCTCTCTCTCTTGTAGCACTTGCTCCTGACGTTTTCTCCGCCTGGAACGCTCCTTCCACCTCTCACATCAAGCCTTGGCTTAGTTCATTCCTACCCGTCTTTCAAAGCTCAGCTCAACTACGTCTTGCTCAAGGAAACTCTCCTGACCTCCCAAACTAGGTCAGTTTCTATTCTGTTTTGTTTTTGTAATGCTTCTGTTTCTTCCCTTCTTTTGTTCATTAAATTATTAAGTATAAAAATTTGTGTATTTTTTTTGGTGTGTGCCTCTTCCTGGGTTACAAGAGCTACTGGGGTAAAGACTGTAATATCCCCCGTGTCCCCACGTTCAGCATGATTCCTTGCACATGGTAGGTGCTTGGTGAATATTTGTTAAGAAAAACAAAAGGAAAGAAATGTAAAAGAACAACAAGAGAAAGAGAGACTTTACCCTCACCCTTTCTCTAGTAGGAGAATTTGTCTTCTTATTCTTGTGAATGCTAAGAGATTAGGAAGAAAGCTTCTGAGATGAAAGTTATTTCAGAAGTAATTTTTAGGAGAGGGCTTACAGAATTTTAGCCTCAGGAATGATGATGATGGTCAACATTTTGGAGCAGCTACCATCTGCCAGGCTTGGGGCTAAGTGAACTGTCCCTTTTAATCCTCGCACTAACTTTTTGGCGTCGGTACCATAGGTGCTGAGTCTGGCTGTTCAGAACAATAAACGTTCTGTCAAATGACTTCCCTTGAAGACAGTACTGGGTCTCATTCTTCCTTGCACCAGTCAGAGACCAGCCAGAGGCTCAGGCATGCTCAGTAAATGGGGGTCACGGGTAAAAGGCTCTTACAGGAAGGAAGAACCTAACTCAGTTCTTGTTCCAAGGCAGGGGTGTGTAGGATTTGCAGGGAGGCACTGAGGGGTGTTTCCACAGGAGACTGTACTGCTTGAGCAGCTTTAAAAGGGCTAAGGGAATTTTCTGGGATGCTCTAAGATAAGAACTGACTTTGCTTTGGACCAAAGAACTGTGGGTGGTAGACAGACCTGTTTCTATTTCTTTGTAAATGAAAAATCTTTGAAATGCACAACCACACAAAAAGCACAATTTATTCAAATTTGCTGAATCTGTTCTTCTTCAGTAGGTACTCTGGTCATAATGCTTGGCACCAGAAACTCATTATTTTTGTCCAAATCCATTGATATCTGTCTTAGTCCATTATATGGCCATAACAAAATATCGTAAACTGGTGGCTTATAAACACTGAAAATGTGTTTCTCACAGTTCTGGAGGCTGGAAGTCAGAGATCAGGGTGCCAGCAGGGCAGGGTTCTGATGAGGGCCTAGCTAGATCTCTGGCCTCTTGATAAGGGCACTAATCCCACTCATGAGGGCACCATCCTCATGACTTAATTACCTGCAATGGCTCCTCCTCCAAATATTATCACAATGAGATCAGGGTTTTAATATATGAATTTTTGGGGAAACAAACGTTCAGTCAATAACAGAACCCAACTTAATCTGAGGCATGGATGTGAGAAGAGTAGTATGAGATGAGATCAGAAAGCCAGGTAGAGACCAGATCACAGGGGCCTTGCTGGCTAAGTTTTTCAGGGGTCTACAATTTAAAGCCAAGTATGAGAGGCCGTATAAGGGGAGAGATGTGATCTGGTGCCTTTCTTATGGTGCCTTTCGTTTTCTTCACCACTCCCTGGTCCAAATAGCTGTGGCTAAGGCAGCACGTTTGGCTCATGGTGATAGCATAAGCTATAGGAATTTAGGCAGAAAAGAGTGAGTTTGGTTGACATTTTTCAAAAGTGTGTGTTTTTGCATCAGACACCTAGGCTTCGTGTACTCTCACATCTTGTTCAGTAATAATTCCAGGAACTTAACCCAGTTAACTCAATAATCCCAATAACTTAGTAGATGCTTAATTTCCCTGCATTCTGATGCAGGTGGACCACATTTTGAGAAACACAGCTCTAATGCAGAGAAATGAAGCTCAGAAAGGTTAAGTAAATTGTCCAAAGCCATGTAGCCACATAGACAAGAAGGCTTTGATGGCAGAAGGTGGGTTCAAGAGTCCATATTCCTCCCACTTGCAGAGTAGTCCTAAGAAGGAGGGCCTTGATAACTTGATGGCTTGTTTCAGTTATCAACTGCTGCATATGCAAAATGACAAAACGTTAACTTCAACAGCATTTATTTCTTATGATTCTGTGGCTCGCTGGTTCCTCTGTTGGTCTCACCTGGGCTCTTTCATGTGGCTGCATTCAGCAGGTAGGCCCATGGATGCTGGGCTCAGCTGGGATGGCTGGGACAGCCGGGCCTCTCTTTCCATGATCTTTCATCCTCAACAATTGTTTACTGTTTGCTAGATGGTATACAAGGAACTAGAGCCGTGTTTCTCAAATGTGGTTCACCACAGCAATGCGGAACACTTAGGGAGATGGTGAGAAATGGCCCTTTTTTAGATGGGCCTGAGACAATGCTCCTGGTTCCATATCCTGTTGGGTGATCCAGAAGTCACTGCCTGCCCCGTGGGGAATAGCAGACATGGTCAGTGTCCTAACTGTATGGTCTTGCTCTTATCACCCCAGAGCAGGACAGAATATCTAACTGCCAGCACTTGAATGTTCTGCATGGGGCTTTTTCTGGCTGCTCCCTCTATAGAGAAAGCAGTCCTCAAACAAAGACTGACAGGAGTTGGTGTAGAGTATTAAAACCAAACCAGTTATTCACTATAAACTTAGAGGCAAAGAGTGCCCATTATCCCACTAATCAAAATACCAGGAGTTCTGCTGAAAAATACAAAAGACTACTTGCTCATTAAGGACCAAGTCCTGTCTTGCATTTCTGCAGCTGCTTGACAGTCAGGCTCCTAACTCCAATCTTGTTTCTCTCCAACCCACTTTCTGCACTTCTGAGTGACCTTTGAAATGCAAATATGATCATTACATTTTGTGAGAACAGAGATGTTTCTTATTCTCTCCATTGTATCTTCAGTACCTAGTAGGCACTCAGTTAGTAGGCACTCAGTAAATACTATTAGACTGGACATCTTTTTTTTTTTTTTGGCAGCTGGCCTGAATGGGGATCTGAACCCTTGACCTTGGTGTTATCAGCACCACCCTCTCCTGTACAAATTAACAGGCCAGCACTGTTGACTACATGTTATGGGAAACTCCCAGCTCATGAACAAGTTATATCTCCAAATTTCCTGTGTACGGAGGTCCTTTGGAATTTGAAATATATCTGGTCATCACAACCGTAGCTGGTTTTAAACTTGTTGGGGTTAAATTACCCATGATGTAGCCTAATCTTAGTCCCAGCTTTCCTGGTGGCCTAGAGCGGGAGACTATAAATTGAAGAAGGAAGCAAGCAGAAGAGGTAGGAAGAAAGAAGGGCCTTAGGAGCCACTGGGAAGTGAATAATTTGTTGTTAACATCTTTCTTTTTTCCAGTTCCATTTTTGCACTTCTCTGTTACTGAATGAATGCCTTCTGCACCTGTTCCCCACCATGCCCGCCTCCCACTGGGAGAACCCCTAACCTCACCCCAGGTGCTATTACCTCCCCATTCTGCCAATCACAACTCCTATTTCCTGAGTACAGATCTTTTCAAGTATTAAGAGGAAAGTGGCCTGATTGAGCAAATTCATGCTCCAGTTGGGTGATTAATAGCTCTTTAACCTTTCTATAGCTATTTCTAATTTTCTAAATCAATTTAGAGTTAATGAATCTCTAATTAGTGGAATTCACTGAAACAAGATAAAATGAAGAAAAACATGGTGAAAGATATTTTGGGGTAGGTACTCTCACCAACTCTTCAGCTTTTTTTCAGATTCTCCCCCTATGATTAATCATCTAAATTATTCTGCATTTTTATAACTTTCAGTTCTTTAAAGACTCCTTCTCTCTTCTTTTTCCCCATGTAGGGGCCAAGGGAAGACATCCCCTTCAACCCCCTGAAGGTTCTCTGAAAAATCATCTGATAAACGCAGATGAATATAAAGAAAAGGCCTAACAAATTTTATTATATCATAGTTTTATGTGACATGAGAGCCTTTAGAATGAAGACCCAAAGATATAGGGGAAATTGTCCATATTTATGCTTAGGTTCTACAAAGCAGGCACAACCATGCAGAAACATGATTGGACAATAAAAGTATGATCTAATGCTAATAGACTGAGTGGGGAAACCCAGCAAGGCCTGTCTCTTTGGATTCTTCTTGGCTTCTCTGTGTAGCATTCATTCCTGCAGGATAGGGGCAGGACCCTTTCTGGAATAGGGGTCTCAGGACTTAAAATCAGACAAGGTAGGTCAGAGGATTTCTTTATGGCCAGCTCCAAGAGAGAGAGGCAGGGGGAGATTAGAGTATGTTTATGACTTGCCTTAGGAAAGAGGGATTCTAGTTTCTATGGCTTGCCTTGTGGAAGAATGAATCTAAGAGACATGAGGGCAGGAGAAGGTCAGAGGAAAACTTTGCTTTTGAGGCTGTTTCTGAGGCCTTCACTTTGGGGTGTTGCTTTCCGGGTCCCAACACCCACAACTATTCCCATAGGCCTGGTTGTGGATGGGACATTTGAGTGAGCACAGCCATAGGTGGGAAGCCTACAGAGTAGACCCTTTATCATGGACTTTGCTGATTTGCCCATCCCTGGTGGCTTTGCCCCAGCAAGTGTGTACCTTTAACCTCACTCTGCCTTTAGGGACACTTGAACCAAGCTCAGCACCAAAATGTGGTCAGACCCCAAAGAGCAAGAACCAGGAAAATTGGAAGGAATTTCTAACTGGACAGCATGGGGATTTCCGTTCTAACATTTGTATCTTATTTAATTCTGTGTTATTAAAGTGCATTTATATTCAGCTACCATAAAGAACTCTGACCAGGAGTTAGTTGGTACAACCAGTGTGTCATTATTTTTCTCATTTTATTTTGAAAGAATATCCCTTTTGGAATATTCATCTTTTCCTAATATTTTGAGAAGATCAAATAATTTCTTTTTGTTATTTTTGGTGATAGAAACCAAGAAGAACCAAGAAAATCCAGTAATTTCATAGCCTTTTGAGAAAAAGTACCCCATTTAGAAATCATTTTTTAAAAGATAAAATTGAACTGATCTTGTAATAAAAGAATTGCCCCATCCTTACTCTTACTGGGCATTGTGTATTATGTGATTTTGTTTAAATTATTATGCCATGTACCTATTTGGAGAAAAACAGAGTTAGATCCCTTCTGTATTCTAATACCCAAATAAATTCCAAGTAGATAAGAGATTGAAATGTAAAACATAAGGCCAGAAGAGGTAATATGAGTGAATATATAATCTTAGGGAGAGAAAGAACTTTCATGGCATGATACCAGAGATAGAAACCATACAAGTCAACACTGATTACAGCAGTAGCTAATGTCTGTTGACGGGTTACCATGCACTGGGCCATGTACTGAGAATTTCTGTAATCTTACTTTATCCCTCCAGCAATCCTATGGAGTAAGTATTATTATTATTATCATTGCTTCATGAATAAGAAAAATGAAGCACAGGGAAGTTAACAATGTTATTTAAGGTCATACAGGCAGGAAGTGACTGAGTTAAGATTTGAATCCCAATTGATTCCAAAACCTGAAAATTTAGTGGGACATGATACAAAATAGCATTTACTGTATACACTTGCCATTTCTTTATCTTAGGGATGTTGAGAAAGCCAGATGAGCTATTGTATGTCCAAGTGCTTGGTAAACTGTAAAGCACTACCTGGTGTTAGTGAGTGGGGGTTCACCCTGCTGCTTGCCAGGGCAGAACAAGGGAGAGCAGCCAAAGGCCAGTTCACACCTACCCAGCAGCCTCCTCACCTTCTACGCCTGTGTTCTTTCAGGAAAGAAATTGGAGTAGAAAAGATTAAAGTGACACTTACCCAATGTCATACAGCTAGTTAGAAGACGGCACATCTCCTGGCTTTTAATCCTATGTTCTTTTTTTTTCGTGGCTGGCCAGAACCCTTGACCTTGGTGTTACAACACTACACTTTAACAAACTGAGCTAACTTGCCAGACTTTTGTTTGGTTTGTTTTTGTTTGTTTGTTTGTTTGCCTATGTTCTTTTGATAAAAAGTAGACGATTTGGATTACTTAAAACATAAGGTTTGCCCTAATAAGCTTGAAGATTAACTCTTTCCTCTTGAGCCAGAAAAAAATGATAAATTTATATTTGCAGCATTTTTCCATTGGCCTGAGTTAGCATATCTGAAAATATTCCATTGAACACTAATTATTTAAAAAGAGTTTTAAACACAAAAATCTACTCTGTGCCATCTTGGAAACAATGTAAGGTCACATCAACATATTAAAGTTTCTAGGAAATCTTGCAATAATACAGTCATAAAGTTTGTTGAACTCAACAATCCCCAAACTTATTTGGTCAAGAGTTATTTTTCTTTTTCCCTTCCTTCCTTCCTTCCTTCCTTCCTTCCTTCCTTCCTTCCTTCCTTCCTTCCTTTTCATGAAACATCATTACAAACTAATATAATTTGGGAAATATTGAATTAAGGTAAACAGAATTGAAAATCAGTCTACAGTAAGTAGACCGGCAATTTTCTTCAGAGATCAAGAACTTTCTTGTTTTGACTATTTTCTCTACTGTGAACAGCATTACCAAATGTTGACATTAAGATATATTTTAAAAATAATAATAATAACATTAAGATATATTTAGTCAATTTGTCTCTTTGGGGAGGCTTTGATTTAACTTAGGTCACCCTAAGTTGATATTCTCTCACTGCATAAAAGGTGCTTTGTTGTGTGGGGACCAGGTATATAGATCTGAGTTGCACACAAGGGAAATAAATCAGCAGGTGGGATATGTTTCTGTTGCTTTATAGTAAATTCTTAGTACTTGAAGTCCTCCAACTTTTTTTTTTCCTTCAAGATTATCTTGGCTATTCTAGAATCTTAAAATTTATACAAATTTCTGCAAAAATAATCCAGCCGAGATTTTGATGGTGATTACATTTAATCTATTGAATAATTTGGGAAGGACTGATGCCTTAACAATATCGAGTTTTCCATGGGCATGGTATATCCCTCCATGGATTTAATCTTTTAAAATTCCTCTCAGTTTGGTAATTCTAGGTGTAGAAATCTTGCATATGTTCATTAATTTTACCCCTATTATTTGATATTTAATACTGAAACATCCTCCTCTCCCCCTTTCCTGGAATTCCCATTCCCCTTACCCTGCTCACTTTTTCTTTTTTCATAGTATTTATCCTTCCTTATATATTACATAATTTTGTAGTTTATTGTTTATGTATAGTTAAAATATATTTATTATTATGTTTAATGCTCATGAGGATGGTGCCCTCATGAGTGGGATTAGTGCCCTTATCAAGAGGCCAGAGATCAAGCTAGGCCCTCATCAGAATTCTGCCATGCTCACACCCTGATCTCTGACCTCTAGCCTCCAGAACTGTGAGAAACACATTTTCATTGTTTATAAGCCACCCAGTTTATGGTATTTTGTTATAGCCATGTAATGGACTAAGACAGATATCAATGGATTTGGACAAAAATAATGAGTTTCTGGTGGCAAGCATTATGACCAGAGTACCTACTGAGGAAGAACAGATTCAGAATTTAAGCTCCATGAGAGCAGAGATATTTGTTTTGTTTGTGAATGTACCCCAAACTCTTGAAACAGTGTCTGGCACATAGTACATGCTCCACAAATATAAATTCAGTGAATTAATGGACAAAGCACAGCAAAGGAAGGTCAAAGAAGTTGTGAGGGTTAAATGGTCCAATCTGCAGTAAGTGCCACAGTGAAGCCCAACATTGTTCCTATTCCCTCCTCTCAGTTCCAAACCCCAGAGGAATTCAGTGCCTCTATTTCCTCCTCCCTTGCTCACTACTCAATCAATACCCATCAGACTTTCACTCCCATCATGCTACTGCAACAGTTCTCACTATGGTCACCAGTGATGTCCCCTTTCCTAAACCCATTGTTCATCTTTTAGTCCTTATCATGTTTAACTTCACAGCAGCATTTGACACTGTTGGCTATGCCTTCCTGGAAACTCTTTCTTCCTCTGGCACCTGAAATATTCTACTGATTATCTTCCTACGCTAATGACACATTTTTTCATGTCTCTTTCACTGGCTTCTTTTCCACTTCTTGACCTCAAATGCTGGAATTTTTGTGGCCTTTATTTATGCCTCTGTTATGGTTTGAATTATGTCCCCCTCCCCCAAAATTCATATGTTGAAGCCCTAACCCCCAGTGCATCAGAATGTGACTGTATCTGGAGATAGGGTCTTTAAAAAGCTAATTAAATTAAAATGAGGTGCTATGGATTGAATCGTGTGCCCCCAAAGTTTATTGTATTAGAAACTTAATCCCCACTGTGACAGTGTTAAGAGGATGGGAAACCTTATTACAGCAATTAAAGGTGGGGCCTTTGAAGAGGTGATTAGATTGTGAGGACCATGCCCTAGTGAATGGATTAATCCATTGATGGTTTGAAGGTGGTCATGGATATGGTTCTGATGGCTTTAAAAGGAGAACAGGTGAGAAGCTCTCTCTCTCTTTCTTCTGCCATTTTCACTATATGATACCTTGCATCTCTGTAGAGTCACCACTAAAAACAAGACCCTCACCAGATATGTTCCCTGGACTTTGGACTTCCCAGACTCTGAAACTGTAAGCAATAAATATTGTTTCTTACAGATTACATAGTTTCAGGTATTTCTGTTATAAGCAACAGACATGGATTACTACATGAGATAATTAGGATTGGGCCCTAACCTAATATTACTGATGTCCTTATAAGATGAGGAAATTTGGACACAGATGGGTACAGAGGGAAGATCATGTGAGGACACAGTGAAAAGAGGGCCATCTAACAGTCAAAGAGAGAGTCCTCAGAAGAAACCAACTCTGTTGACACCTTGATCTTGGACTTTTAGCTTCTAGAATTGTGAGAAAATAAATTTCTGTTGTTTAAAACTCAACCAAGTCTGTGGTACTTTGTTACAGCAGCCCTAGCAAACTAATATACTTTCCTCTCCTTTCACTTTTTTCTTGAATGATTTATTTACTCTAATGCCCTCATCTACCATCCATATGCTGATTTCTTACAGTCTTTTATCTCTAGTCCACATCTCTCTCCAAGCTCCAAATTCAGGTATCAAACTAACTACCTACTTGACATCTTTGTTTGGGGCAGACTCCAGGCAGTCCAGCTGAGACCAGAAGTACTCAATAAAGACTTTAGTTGCCATCCACTGCAAGAGAGGCATAGTTTAGACACGAGTTCAGCCAAGTTAATTGCCTTATAAAACAAACAAATAAACAGAAAAAATCAATGCTCTTCAAAGGAATATAAAAGAATCAAGAGCTGCTACAATGTATTATTCACAATGTCCACATAGAATCCAAAATTTCTAGGCATAAGAAGAAATTGGAAAATGTGATCCCATACTCAAGAAAATAGGGAATCGATGGAGACAAATCTTAAGCTGACGCAGATGTTGACTTTAGCTGATAAAGATTTTAAAGAAAAAGATTTTAGTAGATTTTATAAGCAGTTTCACGACTTATGCAGGTAAAGAAAAGTGTGCTCTTCACAAAAGAACAAATAGAAAATGTCAGCAGAGAAATAGAAATGATAAAATAGAACAAAATGGACATTTTAGAACTAAAAAATGCAATATCTTAAATAAAATTTTACTGAAGAGAAATGGTAGAAGAGTCAGTGAACTTGAAGAAAAAGCAATCAAAATTATCCAACTTGAAGAAAAGAGAGAAAAAATATTTTAAAAATGAGCACAGTCATAGGAACCTGTGCAGTGTTGTATCAAAAAGTCAAACACACATGTAATTGGAGTTCCAGAAGGAAAGTAAAGAGAAAATGGGGCATAAAATTTACTTAAAGAAACAAATGGCCAATTTTTTTTCAAATTTGCTAAAAGATATATATTTATAGATTTAAGAAGAATCCCAATCTTGGTAAATACAAAGAAAACCGTATCTAGGCACATCATAGTCAAACTTCTGAAAACCAAAGATAAAGTAAAATATTGAAAGCATCCAGAGGAAAACAAATTACATAAAAGCAAAAAATGGGTCAAATGAGTATGAAAATCTCATCAGAAACTGTGGATATCTTAATCAGTGGTATCTTTAAAGTGTTGAAAGAAAAAATCAATTATCAACCTAGATGAAGATTTAATACATATGACAATGATAATGTTAAGGATAGGGCGAAGGTGAGTGGGCATATCAAATTATAAGAATTATACATTTTACATAAAGTAGTACAATATTAACTCTAAGTAGAGTTGAGTGAAGTTCAGGATATAGTGTATTTAATTCCTAGGATAATCACTAAGGAAATGATGCAAAGAAGCGTAAGTAAGAAGCCACTAGATGAATTATAATGGAATTCTAAAAACTATTCAATTAACATAAAAGAGGGCAGGAATGGAGGAAAAGAGGTACAACAATCAAAGGGGGAAAACAGAAAATAAATAGTACTATTTCTACAATGGAAAGCTACCCAGCAGCAAAAAGGAATGGGCTACTGATTCATGCATCAACGTGAACGACTTTCAAGAACATTATGTGAAGTGAAGGAAGCCGGACACAAGAAGAGTACATACTGTGATTCCAGTTTTTATGAAATTTTAGAACAGGCAAAACCAATCTATAGTAAAAAATCCTCACAATAACAGTTGCCTCTTGGGTGCTGGGGAGTGAATTTGTTGGGAAGAGTCTGGCATAAAGGAACTTCCTAGAGTGACGGTGATATTTTACATCACGATAGAGGTTTAGGTTACACAGGTGTTTGTATACTTAAGATATGTGCACTTTATTATATGTAAATTTTACCTCAAAAAAAGAGCCATAAACAAATACTTAACTCTAAGTAATAATGTACACGCTGAAATGTTTAGGGGTAAAATGTGCTAATTTCTGTAACTTATTTTGAAATGCATTGATAAAATGGATTTGATATGTGATGTGATAAAGAAAATACAATAAAACATTAATTATAGGATCTAGGTGTTGGGGTGTAAACTGCACAATTGTTTGAATTTTTCTGTATGCCTGATCATTTTTCATAATAAAGTGTTGGAAAAAATTAGCAGACCCCAAACTGAACTCATTATCACTTCCTCTTGCCTTTAAGCCTCCTATTATGCTACCGTTGGATTAAATGGTATCTTTCTCCCCGTTGTACAAGTCACACACCTAATGCTTGTTTTTTACTACTCTTGTTTCATTATTCACAGCCGAATTATCACCAAATATTGTAGATTACATTTCCTACACATTTTTCTTGTCAGTGTACTTCTTCCACCATCATAGCTACCAGTCTAGTCCAAACCATCATCGTCTGTCACACTGACTACTACATGAGCCTCCTACCGTGGCTTCCAGCACCCACTGTAGCCCTTTCCATCCCTGGTCAGAATAATCTTTTTTTTTTTTTTTTTTTTTTTCCTTTTTGTCTTTTTTCGTGACCGGCAACGGATCACAACCCTCAGTGTCACGCCCGTACCGGACCAGGACCGGCAACGGGATCGCAACCCTCGGTGTTGCGCCCGCACCTCGCTCAGCCAGTGAGCGGCCGGTCTGTATGTGGGATCTGAACCCTCGGTGGGAGCGCCACCGCGCTTCCCAAGCGGCGCACTGTAGCAGTGCGCCACCGGGCCGGCCCCAGAATAATCTTTTAAAAACACAAATATGTCTCCTCATCCCTGCTTAAAATTCTTCCAGGATATCCCATTGCCATTAGTTTAAAGCTCCAAATCCTTCATGTGGCTTAGGAGGTATCTGCCTATCTCTTAGCTTCATTTCATCTTATTCTCCACTTCATTATGTCAGCTCCAGCTCTACTGGACTAATTTCAATACCTCTATGTCTGACCAACATGCCGTTTCCTCTGCTTGGAACACCCTTCCCCCTCAATTTCTTCCTTCTGACAAATGCTTTCATCATCCCTATGGGTTGTTTTTTTCTTCAATTTTTTTATGTTTCCTTATGTTTTCTCATCCTTATGTTTTAATTTTTTAAATTAATTAATTAATTAATTGCGGCTGGCTGGTACAGGGTTATGTTTCAATTTAAATGGATCTTCGTAGGGAGATCTCCTGTCTCTCGTAATAGATCAGATCCCCTTCCTATGGTATGCAACACTTTTTCATAGCACTTATTACATTACCACTGTATCGCTGCATTCCCAGATATTAGCATAGAAGGCTGGCACGTGATAATATGCTCAAGAGGTATTTGTCATATGGCTGGTTAAATGGGAGAGGGTGTGTGTTGTTATTACAGTGTTAACTTGACTTACATGATTAGTTTAGGAAAAGATGCCTACATTTTCATACACTTGAGGTTGTATGAATCAGCATTTTGTTTTGTTTGTTTAATTGTTTTATTTTTTGGCAGCTGGCCAGTATGGGGATCTGAGCCCTTGACATTGGTTTTATAACATCTCACTCTAACCAGCTGAGCTAACTGACCAGTCCTGCATCAACATGTTTTGAATTGCAGATATCAAATGCCAGAATCAAACTGGAAAATGCTGAGGTTCATATGGGTAGATGTCTAGTAGTAGGGTAGACTTCAGGCACAGTGTCATCAGGGCTTCAATCTATTTCTCCTCAAAAGCCTTGGCTCTTCTTTTCTCGTATGTTTTATTTGTCCTCAGGCTGGTTTCTCTCATGGTTTTAAGATGGATGCCAGCAGCAACGGAATCTTCTTTTCACATACCTCAGGTAAGAGAAATTGGCTTCTCAATGGTCTCTCTTAAGGCCAAGAAAGAACTTTCCTAGACGTCTTCAGCAACCATCTCCTTATGTATTATTGGCTGGAATTAAATAATGTGCTCATTCTCGAGCCAATCACTGATTGGTTTATACTAATCAGTCCACCTCTGGGATCAGCTTCCTTTAATTGCAAATGTTGCATGAGGAAGGGGTAGATACCTGAAAAACACTGAGGTTGTATTACGAAGTATGAAGGGGAGAATGGACTTTGGGAAGACAACCAACAATACCCAACTCTGTGCATTATTCTCCAACAAGAGCTGCTGAGAAATTGCCTTTCTTTTTACAGATACTTTGTGTTTTGTAACTGAGACTATGATTGACTCTGCACTGAGAGTTGAAAGCTCAAAGATAAATTTGTGGCCCGATCATAGAAAACGCAGAGAACACTGGTAAGCACTTTTAGTTTAGCTTCAGTCCTGCCTCCTATTTATGCTCCTACTCTTATTTTTCTTTTGTTTCATTTTTCTTGCCTGTTTCTATTTATTCCCTATTTTATGTATTTTTGTTCAAGTATATTAATTAAAAAACTAATGTAGATATAAGCAAATAAAATCCAAATGTTTTGCTCGTGGTATGCTTCCTCTGTTTCCTTTTATGTTGCTTTGTCATTAAATATCTAGAAGTATGGATTATTTACAGTTCCTTCTTGCCAGCGATAGACAAGAGTTAGTTGGTACAACCAGTGTGTCATTATTTTTCTCATTTTATTTTGAAAGAATATCCCTTTTGGAATATTCATCTTTTCCTAATATTTTGAGAAGATCAAATAATTTCTTTTTGTTATTTTTGGTGATAGAAACCAAGAAGAACCAAGAAAATCCAGTAATTTCATAGCCTTTTGAGAAAAAGTACCCCATTTAGAAATCATTTTTTAAAAGATAAAATTGAACTGATCTTGTAATAAAAGAATTGCCCCATCCTTACTCTTACTGGGCATTGTGTATTATGTGATTTTGTTTAAATTATTATGCCATGTACCTATTTGGAGAAAAACAGAGTTAGATCCCTTCTGTATTCTAATACCCAAATAAATTCCAAGTAGATAAGAGATTGAAATGTAAAACATAAGGCCAGAAGAGGTAATATGAGTGAATATATAATCTTAGGGAGAGAAAGAACTTTCATGGCATGATACCAGAGATAGAAACCATACAAGTCAACACTGATTACAGCAGTAGCTAATGTCTGTTGACGGGTTACCATGCACTGGGCCATGTACTGAGAATTTCTGTAATCTTACTTTATCCCTCCAGCAATCCTATGGAGTAAGTATTATTATTATTATCATTGCTTCATGAATAAGAAAAATGAAGCACAGGGAAGTTAACAATGTTATTTAAGGTCATACAGGCAGGAAGTGACTGAGTTAAGATTTGAATCCCAATTGATTCCAAAACCTGAAAATTTAGTGGGACATGATACAAAATAGCATTTACTGTATACACTTGCCATTTCTTTATCTTAGGGATGTTGAGAAAGCCAGATGAGCTATTGTATGTCCAAGTGCTTGGTAAACTGTAAAGCACTACCTGGTGTTAGTGAGTGGGGGTTCACCCCGCTGCTTGCCAGGGCAGAACAAGGGAGAGCAGCCAAAGGCCAGTTCACACCTACCCAGCAGCCTCCTCACCTTCTACGCCTGTGTTCTTTCAGTCCCAGCCCACATGGAACCACCTCAGCTAATCCAGGTGCCTCCCCAGTCCAGCCCAATAACCTGGCAAAGAGCCTGCTTCTTATTCTCTGGGGACAAAAGGGCATAGATTTCTCACCTGAAAGATGAAAGAGAATTGAATCCAAACACAAACAGGAGCTCTCAAACACTTGGTAATCGGCCATTCCTTCTTCCTTTCCCACTCTTTTTCTAGCAGATAGACAAATATGGTTACCTCTTACATAGAGTTCAGTGTAGAGACAGATGTTCATAAAATTGCTAATTTAAGCCAGCTTTTAGTTTAAAATTTACAGGAAGGAAATGTTTGTAAAAACAGTATCGCAATTGCCAAAGAGTTTGTGGAGCATCACATTTAGTGATGAAATACTGGAAGCCTTCATTCCTCTATAATCTTCCATCCCTAGTAATTCTCCACATTGTTTGTTTTATTATTACTACTAAAAATGAGAAAGAAAAGGAAACCCCACCCAGTCCTAAAAGCTTTGGTAAACGCAAACTACTGTCATTGACAAGAGTTGGAATGGTAAAGACCTAGGATTTCCAAATCTGCTACATTCCAGTGGACAGATGAATAATCAGGAGTTCTGAGCGGCTCCCCAAGGGAAGATATTGTTGGGATTACTGACCACAGAAAGAAAAATTTCAAAATTTCCAGTATTTGTTACGTTAGATTACTTTCCATCCCTGGGAAATCCACTCTTACCAGCACTAACGGCAGTTTTCAAGGAAAAAAGGAGAAAAAAAAGAAGATGCCACTCTGGATGATATTATTATTTCATCATTCAAATAGCCACATGGGGAACTTGCAGCAATTTCCTTACTCACAGATGTTCAAAGCATCCTGTTTCCCTACACCCAGGCTGGAACGCTCCTGGGAGCTAGACTGAAAACTCCACCTAACAGTAGTTGGTTCACGTGAGCCCTGAAGAAAAGTTGCTGAACTCAGGAATCAGCAAATCTCATGGGTGTTTCTGACTGAGTTCCAAACCCTGAAGCAAAGTAAGTAAGTCCTGGAGTCACAGAGTTATTCATGTTTTTATTGTCTACACATTTCTTCATAGATGATTTCATAGTATGGGGGGACTATTTAGTTAATGACTATACAGTACATCTCTTGGAAAAAATAGTCTATTAATATATAGGACACTATTATTATTGGTGTAGGAATTAAGACTTATTACTTAATGAAGCTGAGTAGATTTAGAAAAAGTGTGCCATTCACAGCATTAATTAACAGCATAGGTATAATGTAAATCTCATTTAAAAAAATCTTTAATGTGAATAATTGCTTAGAAAGGCTACTAGCTTAAGACTGAATTCATTTTACTACTGTAACCTGGGAAATTGAGAGAAAATGTCAGTTGTCATACTTTTAAGAATCACATGGCATCTCTGAATAATTACATATTTTAAATAGCTTGACTCTAGTGAAGTGTCATTGTAGATTATTGAAGATCATTAGCCAGTTCCAAATTTCCCTGACTATGTCTAATTTACAGACTTTTGAAGGGGAAGGTGTTGGGTTTATTTATTAAAAAATGATATTTATTCTATTTCCTAATTAAAAGGTAACACATGTTCATTGAAGAATGTTAGATAGAGACAGTGAAAAACATAGGGGAAAAATAAGTACCACCTATAATCTCTAGAGATAACTCATATTAACATTTTTTTTTTTTGGTGGCTGGCCAGTGTGGGGATCTGAACCCTTGACCTTGGTGCTATCAACACCACCCTCTAACCAAGTGAGCTAACCACCAGCCCAGCGTTTTACTGTTAACATTTATTTCCCAGTCAACTTTTTCCTATCTTTTTTTATTGTTTTTAAAATTACAAAAGAAATATATGCTTATCATAAAAAATCGAGACCATATAGGACAAAATGTGGAAGCCACCCAGTTATGGGCTAGATTGTATCCACCTAAAATTCATACGTTGAAGCCCTAACCCCCAGTACCTCAGAATGTGATTATTTGAAGACAAGGCTTTTAAAGAGGTGATTAAGTTAGAACGAGGGCCTTTCAATGGGCCCAGTCTAACCTAACTGGTGTCTTTATAAGATATAAATACATATAAAAAATAAAATTAGGAATGCAATGTTTTGGGCTTTTTTTTTTTTAAATATTCTTTAGTATTTCAGTCATAAACATGAACTTTTCCCCTTGAAGAGGAATTTTTTTTTTTTTTTTTGGGTGGCTGGCCAGTATGGGGATCCAAACCTGTGACGTTGGTATTATAAGGCTGCACTCTAACCAAGTGAGCTAACTGGCCAACCTTCCTTGAAGGAAAAATTTAGTCCTCATTTTCAGCTTTTTAAAATAGAATCATTCTTTTTGGGAAGTCTTTGTCTATATCAACCACTGTTATTGCCAACTCTGAAACTTGTGAATTTGAGTTAACCTAAACATGTCTCCTGGATGAAGACAAAAATCAGAATGCTCTTTCTCTGGAAATCAGTGAACACGTTTTGATATAGTGTGCTAAGCTGTCCCCCTACCCCTAAAAGTTAGTTCCCAGTTTTCTTTTAGAACTAGTTAAAATTATTAAAATTGTGTTCAAGCCCAGTAGGCTCCCTAAATGCTTGTTGAATTGCATTGTGTCTATAGTAAAGCCAGAATCATTAATCTTAAAAAGATTTTTTTCTGAATGGATCTGAGAAAATTTGACCCTGTGGGAGGTGGTCTTGTATGAAGCGAGAACAGATGACAGACTTGGTAGGGTTAATACCTCTTTTTTACCATCTCATTTGGAATACTATTCTATAAAATTGCAAGAAAAGATGACCAGAAAATAAAGTGAAGTGAGAGATCTGTTCCTCACTTACTAGTCCTTATGGTAAAGTTAATCTGAACTCATTCAGTCTAACAGATCCTTGTTGATGTCTTACCACGTGTAAAGACACTGTCTGACACATCCGGAGCAGTACAAAGAACACGACACGGTGGCTGCCTTCAAAGTGCTCACGCTTTAGTTCAGCAGTCACTGAGCCTGGCATGAGAATCAACTGAGAAGCATTTTTAAAATAGCCATATTTCTTTCTTTTTTTTTTTTTTTTTTTCCTTTTTGTCTTTTTTCGTGACCGGCAACGGATCGCAACCCTCAGTGTCGTGCCCGTACCGGACCGGGACCGGCCACGGGATCGCAACCCTCGGTGTTGCTCCCGCACCTCGCTCAGCCAGTGAGCGGGAACCAGTCTGTATGTGGGATCCGAACCCTCGGCGGGAGCACCACCGCGCTTCCCAAGCGGCGCACTATAGCAGTGCGCCACCGGGCCGGCCCAAAATAGGCATATTTCAAACAACCATGTTACAAACCTATTTGGCAGTATCTACTAAAGTTAAACAATACGCCTATTTTTTGACCCAGCAGTTTTATTCCTAGATGTTCACCCAACAGAAATGCACACATACATGCACCAAAAGACATGTATAAGAATGTTCCTTACAGCGCTGTTTGTAACAGCCGCTAAATGGAAACAACATAAATGTTCATCAACAGGACAGCAATGAGAATGAACAAACCACAAACATAATCACACCATAAATTTCACAAACATGTTTTTTTTTTAAAGTAATAGACTTTATTTTTACAGCAGTTTTAGGTTTACAGAAAAATTAAACAGAAAGTACAGACAGTTCACATAGCCCCCCACCCCCCAGTTCCTCCTGCTATTAACGTCTTACATTAATGTGGTACATTTATTACACCTATGAACCAATATCGATACATATCATTAACTGGAGTTTACATTGGGGTTCCCTCTTTGTGTTGTACAGTTCTACAGATTTTGACAAATGTCAAAATTCACCAGTGTCACATTCACCATTACAGAATCTTGCAGAATAGTTTCACTGACCTAAAAATCCTCTGTGCTCCAGCTGCTCATCTATTCCTGCATTTTTCCTCCCCTGAAACCCTGGCAACCACTGACCTTTTTTTTTTTTCCCCCGTTACCTCAAACATTTATCATTTCTTTGTGCCGGGACCATTCAAAATCCTCTTAATTGAAAGTATACAATAAATTGTTGTTAATTATAGTTGCCCTACAGTGCTAGAACACTAGATCTTATTCCTTCTATCTAGTTCACAAACACGATGTCACACAAAGAGAACCAGACACAGAAAAAGTATATATTGTATGATTTCATTTATCTGAAGTTCAAAAAAGGCGAAACCAGTCTATGCTGTTCGAGAAGTCAAGATATTGGGTAACTCTGAGGGAAGAGGCAGAGTCTGGAAAAAGAACATGAAAGCATTCTGGGGTGTAGTATGTTTTATTTCTTGATCTGATCAGTTTCCTGTGTATGGTCCCTTTGTGAAAACTCTTCAAGCTGTACACTTACAATTTTTACATTTTTCTTTATGTATGCTATCCATCATTAAAGTATACATATTTTCAAGCCTTCCAAATTAGAATATCTACCTAATGTAACTATTTACATAAGGGGCTCAGGAATTTATGTAAAAATGCCTTCAGGGATTCTGGTGCATTTGGACATGAGTTTCTGGGAACTGCTGCTTTTGTGAAGATAGCGCTTTATCTCTCCTTCCCAAGACCTTATCTCTGCCTTTCTGCTGGGCAGGGATCTTTGTAGAGATCATTAGTACATTAGGGGTTCATTCTGGTGCTATTCAGAGAAAGCCTTTGGCAACCTACCACAATGACTTCCACAGCCTCTGCAATTGGAATGTCTGGTCTAGTACCTGCCCCCAAAGAAATAGATTTTTTTCTCAGAGCAAGATAAAGAGATGAATGAGTCAAGAAGAGGATGTAGCGGTTTACTTAGGAGACTAGATTGTCATTATGTTCTTAAACAAAATTATATTGGAGCAAACAGCAGGAGCACAGGTATGAAGCCAATAGGATCAAAGGAATATACCAAATTTTTCATGAAGATTTTACCTCGATACTAACAAATTATGACATACAGAGCTGATATGAGATTATGCATTGTCTTGGTTTCTTATCATTCATGGAATCATGCTGAGCAAAGATAGGAACAGAAGTCACTTTCATGAATATGTTAAAAGACAAAAAATATGATAACACTCATGAATTAAAGAGGAAAAACGTGTTTTGAGAAATTATGATAAGAAACAAGACTGCCTTTGTAGAAAGCATTCAGTTTCGGTCATAGAGACAAATTTAATAACAATAAAAGGACAGATTACCCATGTTTCCCCAACTTGAGCAGTTTTGGACAAAGACAAAAAAAAATGGTCTGGGTAGGAATTAAGGTACGTCCAGTATGTGGGAGCCTCCTTTTCAGAGGTCAGTGATGGTCTGAGGTCAGCTGTGCCTGCCTTCTTTTCAAGCCCCAAATCACATCATCACTGCCCCTCTAACAATGCTGCCCTTCCCCACGTGTTCCCGGGCTTTGCCATCGGTGGTCTGAAGCTGGATTCTGCAGCAGGAGGATCCTCTGCCCCTCACTCCTCTCACAGAATGACAACATTGTAAGTGACCCTCTAGCAGCAGAAGTGGTCAAGCTTGGCAGAATCCAAACCCCACAACGAAGCCCACAGAGAGGCAGGGAGCCTCAGAGGCCTGGTGTTCATATCCCAGCTCCACCTCTTACTAGTTTAGGATCTTGGAACATTTCCTTAATCTCAGTTTTCCTCTCTGTGGAATGGGGATCATGATAGTACCTACCTCAAAGCAAAGTGTGACCCTGTGAGACAATGAGTGTAAATCACGTAGTACAATGCTTCGCGCACAGAAACTGCTCGAAAATGTTACTTATCATGCTCCTTCACCTTCCCAGGGCTTCATCCCTTTGGGAGATGAACTATGCTCAACTTGCTATACTCAGTCTCTAAGATCCATCAGACAGATCATATCAGGTCTATTGCTGCTTGCTTTCTGACTCAGGGCATATAATATTTTGAAATAAAATATACTAATCTTTTGGAGAAAAGAAACACTATGTGTAAAAGGTTAATTCTTATAGACTTAGTATGAATTTTCTCTTGTATGGGTCACTTTAAATAGCCTTCTTATCATACCTCCTCCTTCCCCCTTGAACTGGGTAACTGACAGGTGAAAACATAAATTTACACTAAGAAGCGTTTTACGTTTCAGCATGCTTACCAGCATGTGGGCCCACTGTTTATGACCACTCCCCTGGTAGCGATATTCCCGGTGCTGGCTGGTGTAACAGAGCATCTTGGCTGGGCTGGAACTGGGGCTCTGGTGCCTCGGATGAGACAGTCAGGCACTGATTTGCCAGGAGGCCACGGAGCCTCCTGGACCAGAAGATTTGGATCCTGGCCACTGCTGGGTTCAGACAGCATGCCTCTCATTTTCAAGGTCATTTTGGGGTGAATAGATTGTCCATCACTGACAGGATGGTATGACTCCTGGGTGAACTGTCAGTGCCCAAACTGCTTAATAAAATGGCAAATGAAGGAGCTGTGTGAAGTAACCATTTAACACTTTGAGGCTCAAGCCCTTTTCCCTCCCAAGTGTGTTTAGTAGCTCATGTCGTGAATTTTTGGGGGTGTCTGTAGGCACATTTGCAGACTCCAGGAAATAACTTTGAAGGAAAGATTCTGAAAGATTAGACTTCCTGTGGTCAAGCAAATGTGAGGCTTGGAGCTGGTGAAATTGGGGTATTAATGTTAATGTCCTTATCTTTGTTCTAAAGGCGAATGAAAGCTGAGCTATTTTAGATTGCATTTTTTTTTTAAGTCTCAACATCAGACGACTCATAACAAAGAATGCTGATTTATTTATAAGGAAAATTATAGGTTAAACCCTCCTCAAAGTCAAGCATTGGATACTGTACTTTTTTTGTAGTACCCATGAAACCTGGAATGATGCTGATATATAGCAAGTGATCAAAGAAACATTTAAAGTTTGTTGCCGATTCCATTCTCTTGTGGCATATAGGCCTATAGTGCTTATTAGTGGACTCTAGTTTCTTCTTGCAAAGAATCAAATTCTTCTCTGCCATGACTCATACTAACAGGAAAACTGATGAAATATCTTTTCAGCAGTAACTAGAGTGTTTTCTTTTCTTTATTACTTAAAAGGGCAGTAGATTCACTAACACTGAAATCAGATATGGCCAAGGCTGAACGACAACAGAGGGACATGAAGCATTTTCTTAGAGGACTCGGGGGAAACTTGCCCTTTTTGAACTTCATTTTTAATTGGAGGAATGATTATAAGTGTAGTAATAATAATATAGTGAACTGGTGTTTTGAAAAATGTGTCTACCTGCTTTGAAGACACTTTCCAACTGAGTTACAATTCCCTATCACTAGGAACAAATGGTCTACATAAGCGTTTATATTTTTTTATGCAGAACATATATAAAATATTTGGAAAATACACTAATTGGATAAATCCCCTCCCCAACCCCCAATGAGTAGGGGGGAATTTGCTGTTGTATTATTAGTCTGTTTCTGTGACTTATAACAAAATACCTGGAACTGGGTGATTTATAAGAAAATGAAATTTACTGCGTACAGTTTCAGAGGCTGGGAAGTCCACAATGCAGGGAACACATCTGGTGAGGGTCTTGGTAGTGATGACATAGACCCAGTGGTCTCACATTGCAGAAAATGGCAGATCAGAGAGAGTAGAGAGGAACCTCCTCATTCACTCTCTTTTTAAAGGCCTCAAAACCATGCCCATGACCACCATTTTAAATCCATTCATTATGGCATGGTCCTACAATCTAATCACCTCTTCAAGTCTCCACCTTTCTATTACCGTAGTAAGATTTCCTGCCCTCAACAGTTACAGTGGGGATTAAGTTTGCGGGGGACATTCAACCCAAGGCAGCTGTGTTTACTTACTGTGTGAAAGACAAGAACTTCTATTACTTTCCGAGAATTTGAAAATATATTGATATTGGAGTGGGCAAGAAGAGAAATGACATCACCAGATTTTTGTTTCTCTTGAGATGCCAGTGAGTATGTGGGTGTGTCAGTTTCACTGGAGTTTTGGTCTAAGAGTGTTTACCCTGAACATCTTCTTTGAGATTTTTATTCCAAATACAATAAGTTATTGCTTAGACAATTTCTCTGGAATAAATTATAAAATTAGGCACATGAAATAAAAATTATGTCAGTATCTTTGATTTTAATCTGGTAGCTATCTTGGGGATTCAGACTTAAATTATATAAAAATAGAACTACCATATGATCCAGCAATCTCTCTACTGGGTTTATATCTGAAGGAAATGAATTCAGTATGCCGAAGAGATATCTGCAGTCCTATGTGTATTGCAGCACTATTCACATACACAAGACATGGAATCAAACTAAGTGTTCAGCAAGGGATAAATGCATAAAGAAAATGTGGTATAGATACACAAAAGAATACTATTCATTCATGAAAAAGAACAAAATCCTGTCATTTGGGGCAACATGGATGAACCTGGAGAACATTATGTTAAGTGAAATAAGCCAGACACAGAAAGACAAATACCACATGATCTCACTCATACGTTGAATCTAAAAAAATTGATCTCAGAGAAGTAGAGAGTAAAATAGTGGTTACCAGAGACTGGGGCAGGTAGGGTGGGAAGTGGAATGAGGAGAGGTTGGTCAGTGTGTACAAAGTTACAGTTATCTACAGATAGGTAGAATCAGTTCTGGTGTTCTGTTGCACAGTAGGGTGATGATGGTTAATAGTAAGGTATTGTATATTACAAAATAGCTGGAAGAGAGGCTTTTGAATGTTCTCACCATAAAGAAATGATAAATGCAAGAGGTGATGGATATGCTAAATATTCTGGCTTGCTCATACAACATATATGTATTGAAACATCAAATTGTACCCCATAAAAATGTACAATTATTATGTGTCAATTAAAAATAAAATAAAACAGATTAAATTATAGTATTGCTTTGCCCACATGTCCCTACCCCACCCCTCCCTCATCTTACTTCTCCCTGCTGCTATAATTTTAGGCTAGAGGGGAGGAGAAAGGGAGAAGATGCTGGAGTAGGCCTTTCTACTCCCTCCCTTGTTTTGCAAACATAGTTCTCTAGTGAGTGTTACTTGCTGAGTGCCTACCTTGAACTAGGCATTGTACCAACTTATCTTATTTAATCCACACAACAACCCTCTATGGGAGCTGTGATTATTGTCCTCATTTTTCTGATGGGAACACTGAGGCACAGAGCTTATTAGTGTGGAGACTGACTTCACCCCAGTTCTATTTAATTCCCAAGCGTTGTCTTTCCAAACATGGAATCCCATCAGTAAATATTTAATTAGTTCTGACTCTTTCTTTCCCATACCACAGAGGACATGGCTGAGTTAGACACAAAACCCAGGGCCTTCTCAGCCTCCTCTGGCCCCTGGCCTAGGTTTAATGGAAGAGAAGGGAGGACTCTCTAGTTTGAGGAGAGAAGGAAGGGAGGAAAACAGAAGAGAGGAAAAGCCAAAAAGAAATGAGGCCAAGGAAAGAGAAAGGAGTATTTGGGAGAATTTATGGAGGATGGGAAAGAAAAAATTAAATTCAAGTCCTGCAAAAAATCAGCCATGTCCTCCACACTTAAGCTACATTATATGAAGGGCATTTCCTAGTCTTTTCACTGGAAATTCCCCAAATACTGACTATTCTGCTCTAGAATTTTTACCACTTTGAAATTTAAGATATTCAGAGAATGAGAATTTACCCGTGGAAAGTGGTGAATAAGACTCATATTTCTTGTCTCCATCGGCCTTTTCTGACCCCCGATTCTTCTTTTAAATTGATCCTCCTTTTCCTTCTCTCTGTCCCATACCCTCCTACTGCATTCAAGTTGAGGGTCACTGTGTACCTACTGCACCCAAGACATTGTGGGGATAGAATACAAAGAAGTTACTCATCAGCTCGTAGAGGAAATAATATACACACACAAATAATTTTGACACAAAGAGTAATGGTACAATTGAGTATCATTAGGGATCTCTCCCTGTTGGAGGAGATAAGAATCTAAGAAGCTATATCACAATTAGGTTCTGGTGATAAGTTAAAGTGTGGAAGGTGGAGAAAGAGATATTGGTAGTGATAGTGAAGTAGGTAGAAGTCTTTATGCCTCCATTTCAAATATCAATTTTCATAAAACACATATTTCTGTATTATTTGTTCCTGTGACCAATACTGATTCCTGAGAATTGATGTTATTTTGTATTCAGATTGGCTATTGATCATATAGGAAAACTAGTTATTGATTTCTGCATTGTCTTTCTTGAATCTTGTCATGTCATTAAATTATTTGACCAGCACAGACTGGTTTTCAGTTCATTCTCTTAAGATCTTTAAAGTTATATATTTGCAAATAATAACAGATTTTTCTTCCACTATATTTACCTCTTCTTTTCTTGCCTTATTATATTGACTGTGTACACTGTTGAAAGATAGTGGTGATAGACTACGTCCTTCTCTTGTTTGTCTAACATATATTTCTAACGATTCACCATTAAGTGGGATGTTTGCTTTAGTTTTCTGATTGTCTTTACCAAATTAAGGAAGTGTTCTCTTTTTAGGTGACAAAGAACATTTTAAAAAATTATGTATGGGTGTTGAATTTTTAAAAATATACTGGAAACTGTTGAAATTATCAAATGGTTTTATTCCTTTAACCTGTTAATATAGTGAATTACAGTTAAATACATTAATAATTTGTTAGAATAAATTTTACTTGTTTATGTTGTATCATTACATACTATTCTTGTAAATTTTACTGAATTCAATTTGTTAATATCTTATTAAGGATTTTTACATCTATACTTATATTTATAAGTGACAGTTGTCTACAATTTTCTCCTTCCTTCCCCCACTTCCAGTGTTATTCTTCTCTAGCTTTGTATATCAGTCCATTTTGTGTTGCTATAACAGTATATCTGAGACTGGGTAATTTATAAAGAACAGAGGTTTATTTGGCTTACGATTCTGGGACAGCTGCATCTGGCATGGGCCTCAGGCTGCTTCTACTCATGGTGGAAAGTGGCAGGCAGCCAGCGGGTACAAGCAGATCATATGGCGAGAGGAAGCGAGAGAGAGAGAAGAGGTGCCAGGGTCTTTTAAACAACCAGCTCTTGCAGGAACTAATAGCGAGAGATCTCACTCAGGTCCCCCTCCCGCAGGGAGACAATTAATCCATTCATGAGGAATCAGCCCCTATGACTCAAACAGCTTCCAGCACTGCCACACTGGGGGTCAGATTTCCACATGAGTTTCGGCGGGTACAACACATCCAAACTATCACTTTGGTAACAGAGCAATGCTAGTTTTGTTGAACAGCATGCTCTTTCTCTTTTTCTGGATAATTTAAGTAACTCAGGAATGACCTATTCTTTGTTAGTTTGATAGAATAGTCTAGAACTGGTAACTTTTAGGGGTGCTTCAGTAGATAACATTTTCAATTTAATTCATAGTTAGTGGCCCATTTAGGTTTTCTAACTCTTTAGAAGTCCATTTTAATAAATTACATTTTTATTGTAGTAGACTTCAGTAATTTTGGCCTACCTAACACCCTCATGTCCTTTAGAAAACTGCCCCTCCATTCATGTGGTTCCAGAGTGGCTGTCAATCAAGCTGCTCTACCCTCTACTTAATTACTGGGATGAGCCCAAGATCCAAGTAGGGATAATCAGAATCTTTCCTTGGATTGATAGATATCAGAGGGGGAAATTTTCTTTTTCACTTTGGTTCTTCAACTAATAAGATGTGATTTTGTGGCTGTAGATGGCCATTTTCCCTGACACATAAGAACCTGTCTGAGCTGAGGAGGCTGAGTTGAGAGATGTAGTGGAACAGACAGAGACAGAGTGAGAGAGAGAGAGAGAGAGAGAGAGAGAGAGAGAGAGAGAGAGAGAGAGAGACTTCTTGTGACACTGGGCCCTTGGACCCAGCCAGAGAGGGAGCCAGCACAGCCCTATGGGCTTCTCAGGTATTTCAGTCAATATATAATCTTCTTTACTTCACCTAATTTGAATTGAGCTCCTGTAATTTGCATTCAAATCCATTCTGACTAATAAACTTCCTACATTTTCAAATTTATGGATAGAAATAATATAGAAAACTTATAATCTTAAAAATCTCTTCTGTAACTGCAGATAAATCTCCTTCTTACCGCTAATTAGTGTTATGTGTGTTTTCTCTTATTTCTTGATCATGTTATTCATAGTTATTGGCTCTTTAAGAACATGCATTTATTGATCAAGACTCCAGTGATTTCATAGTTTTTTTTGTTTACTCAACTTGGCTTTCTTTTATGTTTCACCTACATTTTTATATTACTTTTAAATCTCATACACCTTAAACATTTTTATTTTATATATTACTTTATATATTAGTATTTTTCAAATTTCTGTGCTGAGTTTGTTTCAAAATTTATTGTTTTGTAAAAATACATTTAAGGCTATAAGTTTTAATGTTCCTCTGCAAACCGCTTTACCCATATTGCAGAACTTCTTAGGATAATGCTTTTATGTTATTTATTTCTAAATTATTTATAATTTCTCTTTCCATTTCTTTTTTTACCCAAAAGTTACTTGGAAAGATATTTAAAAATGCCTAATTGTATGGATTTAAAACATTAAAATTTTTTTTTTCCTTTTTGTCTTTTTTCGTAACTGGTAACGGGATCACAACCCTCAGTGTCGCGCCTGTACCGTGCGACCGGCAATGGGATCGCAACCCTCGGTGTTGCGCCCGCACCGCGCTCAACCAGTGAGCGGACCGGTCTCTATATGGGATCCGAACCCACGGCGGGAGCGCCGCCGTGCTCCCAAGCGCCGCACTCTACTGAGTGCGCCACCGGGCCGGCCCAAACATTTAAATTTTTTAATAAATTTTATTTTTAGAACAGTTTTAGATTTACAGAAAGATTATAAAGATAGTAAAGAGATCCCATATACCCTGTACCTAGTTTTCCTTATGAACGTCTTACATTACTCTGGTACATTTGTTACATTGAACGAGCCTGTATTGACACATTATTAACTAAAGTGCATATTTCATTCACATTTTTCTACTTTTTACCTAATGTCCTTTTTCTGTTTAGGACATCACATAGCATTTAGTCATCTTGTGTCCATAGGCTCTTCTTGGCTGCGGCAGTTTCTCAGACTTTCCTTGTTTTTGATGAGCTTTGAGGAGTACTGATCAAATATTTTATAAATGTTCCTCTGCTAGGATTTGTCTGATGGTTTTCTCATAATTAGCCTGTAGTTAAGGGTTTGGGGGAGGAAGACTGCAGAGGTAAAGTGCTATTCTCATCACATCCTATCAAGGGTGCACGCTATTAACATGAATTTATTACTGTTGATATGAAATTTGGCCACCTGGCTGAGGTAGCATGTGTTAGGTTTTTTCACTGTAAAGTTACTCTTTTTTTCCCTACTTTTCATAATGCACTCTTTGGAAGGAAGTCACTATGCAGAGCCCACATTTAAGGAATGCATATTTATGTTCCATCTCCTTGAGGGCAGAATATCTACGTAACTTATTTGTAATTCTTCTGGAAGGAGACTTGTTTCTTCTCATTCATTTATTTTTTCAGGGGCTGGCTGGTTAGCTCAATCAGTAGAGCATGGTGCTGATAACACTAAGGTCAAGGGTTCAGATCCCCATACAAGCCAGGTGCCAAAAAAAAAAAAAAAGTGAGAGAAAGAAAGATATTTATTCAATGATTTATTTATATCAATACAGACTCGTGGATACTTATTTTGTACTTCGAATACTTTGGGTAATAACCCAATAATACTTTACTTTATTGCTTAATTTGTCCCAGGTTTGACCATCTGGAGCTCTTTCTCTGGGTTCCTGTGTCCCTTTGACATACCCCTATCATTATGAGCCTTTTTTGGGGGGGAGGAGGAACTTCCTCACTTTTTGGCATGACAAGATGCTCCAGTCCTAGTCCTAGAATCAGTCATGTCTCTGAGGAGCCCTGCTTCCTTTCACTGGAGAAAGGTATTAGAAACCAACATCTGGGCACAGGACATGCTTGTTACTACTGGAGTGATGGCAATTTTAATCCTTCTGCAGTGGATTGAATGACCTCCCAAAGTTTATTAAAGCTTAATCCCCATTGTAACTGCTGAGAGTGGGAAATCCTATTATCATAATTGAAAGATGGGGACGTGAGGAGGTGATTAGATTGTAGGATCATGCCGTAGTGAATGGATTAATAATGGTGGTCAGGGGCGTGGTTCTGAGGGCTTTCAAAGGAGAGCACATGAGAGTCTCTCTCTCTCTCTGCTGTACCATTTCTGCCATGTGAGACCCCTGGGTCACTGTCTCCACCACCAAGATGCTTACCAGGTATATTCTCTGGACTTTGGTCTTCCGAGCCTCCAAAACTGTAAGCAGTAAATTTCATTCTCTTATAAGTTACCCAGTTCTAGGTATTTTGTTATAAGCAGCAGAAATGGACTAATTAATACACCCTTTTAGCTGACAGAACAAGAAAATGTATGTGTGTAGATAATGTATGTATATACATAGACCAGTAAATATTTCTGTATGTACCCATCTGTATATTAAATAAACATGAGTTTACATTGATGTCTTCGACTCTGTTACCAGATGGATCATTCTAGTCTCCTCCCCTTGCTTATCTGTAAATTCTTACTCCCATGGTGAGAAACCCGGTCTTGCCATCTGCCATCCATTTACTCAATTGTTCAGTTACAGTACACATGAGTAGCGGTAGCAGAATTGTTCACCCACACCTCTATGGGATACAATTTTATAAACTAAGTTCAGTGCTTATGTATAGATTTTTTTCCCTTTTAGTTATACATACTCCACTCATTTCTAAAGCTACTTAGGTCAGCACTTTCCCCCCACACTCTCCTCAGTGAAGTTGTTTTACAAATTTGATTACAGTTAGATTGTCTTATCACATTCTGCTGGCATTCCAGCTGGGATTCCCCTGACGTCCTAAATTATTTTTGTAATTTTTATACATTGAGGTTCGTTCTTTGTGCTGTATAGTTAAATGGGTTTTGAAAAATGCAAAATGGCACGTATCCACAATTATAGTATCATACAGAATAATTTCAAAGCCCCCTCCCAATTTCCTTTTCTTCGCCTATATAAACCTCCCCTCCCCTTAAACACCTGTGAACCATTGATCTTTTTTATTGTCTCTATAGTTTTGCCTTTTCCAGAATGTCATGTAAGTGGAGTCATATATTATGTAGTCTTTGCACACTGGCTTCTTTCACTTAGAAATATGTATTAAAGATTCGTCTTTTTTTTATGGTTTGACAACTCATTTCTTTTTACTGCTGGATAGTATTCCATTATATCAGTATACTGCAGTTTGTTTATATATTAATTCATTTCTTGAATGACATCTTGGCTGCTTCCAATTTTGAGCATTTATGAATAAAGCTGCTATAAATATTCACTTGCAGGTTTTTGTAGGGATATAAATTTTCAAATCAGTTGCATAAAGACCTAAGAACATGATTTCTGAATCATATGCTAAGACTATGTTTAGCTTTGTAAGAAAATGCCAGACTTTCTTCCAAAGTACCATTTTGCATTCCCTCCAGTGATGCATGAGTGTTCCTCATTTGTGATTAATAATTTAAAAAGTAGAAAATATGGAAAAGTGATAGAAGATAATAAGTTGAGTGAGTTCTCAAAGAGTGTTCCCTGGACTAGCAGCATCAGCATCATCTGGGAACTTTTAGAAATGCAAATGCTCAGGCCCTAGCTCAGATCTGCTGAATCAGAATCTTCAGGGGTGGAAGGGATCCAATCAAGATGGCGGAATAGACGGACCACAGCGTCACTCTCTCCCACAAATCAACCAAATTTACAACTATAAAAATGTAACATCAGCCAAACTGGGGCCACTGGAGCTCAGGGGAAGAGGAGGAAAGACCTACAGAGTTCATGAAGGTGGGAGAGACTACAATGAGAGAAAGAAAGGGCTGCTCTGAGCATTTCAGGCTGTGGCTCCTTTAAGGCTGGAGCTGCTGAGCACATAGAGCAGGAGCCAACAGAAGCTGCAGCTGTGCCCTTCAGATGGAGTTACTTGGAGGTGGCAGGGGGAAGAGGGCCTTGGTGACCCCCATGACAGCAAGACCACTAATATGGTTCACATGGACCCACACAGGAGCAAGGAGCCAGAACAAGTGAAAAAGGGAGCCATTCAGAGGCCGGTGAGTCATTGCAAGAGACCTGTGCAGGGCTCGTCCCATGGGAAGTGTTTGGAGCATGGGCAGTGGGGGAGACAGGTCCACCGGGAGAACACTGGGACACAGCAAGGACAGCTGCCACCACCTAATCAGCGCAGGACCACTCAGAGGAGACTGGTTGGGAATGCAGAATTGCAGGGGTGCAGTTTGATGAAAAAACTCAGGCCCAGATCAGAGTTTCTACACAACCCAGATCCACTGGGTCTCTGGAGAGCTGGAAGTACCTATAAAGTCAACCATTACACCCTGAGCTGCACAAAAAGCCTTCCCTAGGGAAACAGCAGCAAAGCAGCAATGTGGCTCAACCATACAGCTCAAGTACTGATTCCCACAGGAAGTTCCCCTGTTTGGGAAGTAAGCAAAGGACAAAAAATTAGTTCTGGCCCAGGCACACCACCAGCACCTTGGGGCCTGCCTGGGAACCAGAGGCTTGGATCTGGGGATCGGACCCCACTCCCACTTCCAGGCAAACTGCACCAGTGCCTCGGGGCCAGCCTGGGGACCTGAAGCATAGAGAAGGGGACTGGATCCCCCTCCCACAACCAGGCACACCACGCCAGCACCTTGGGGCCTGCCCAGACACCTGAGGCAGGGAGAAGTGGACCAGACCACCCTCCCACAACCAGGCACACGGAGCCAGCACCTTGGGGCTCACCCATGGACCTGGGGTATGGAGTTGGGGATCAGGCCACTCTCCTACAAACAGGCACAGCATGCCAGCACCTTGGAGCCTATCCAGGGACCCAGGGCATGGAGAAAGGGACTGGACCTCTCTTCCAAAACCAGGCACAACATGCCAGCACCTCAGAGCCCACCCAGGGACCTGAGGCAAGGAGAAGGGGAACAGACCTCTCTCCCACAACCAGGCACACTGAGCCAGCGCTTCAGGGCCCACCTAGGGAACCCAAACATGGAGAAGGGGACTGGACCTCCTTCCCACAACCAGACACACCATGCCAGCACCTTGGGCCCCACCCAGGGACCCAGGGCATAGAGAAGGGGACTGGACCATCCTCCCACAACTAGGCACACTGAGCCAGCACCTTGGGGCCTACCCAGGGACCCAGGGTATGGAGAAGGGGACCGGACCACCCTCCCACAACCAGGCACACCAAGCCAGCACCTTGGGTCCCACCCAGTGACCTGAGGTATGGAGCCAGGAACAAGACCCTCCTCCCACAACAAAGTGCACCACGCCAGTACTTCGGGGCCCTCCCAGGGACCCGAGGCAAGGAGAAGGGGACTGGACCTCTCTCCCACAACCAGGAACACTGTGCCAGCACCTTGGGGCCTGCCCGGCCCAGAGGCATGCAGAGGGGACTGGCCCTCTCTCCCACAACCAGGCACACCAAGCCAGTGCCTCAGGTCCTGCCCAGTGACCTGAGGTATGGTGCCAGGGACTGGACCTTCCTCCCCCACCAGGCACAAAACGCCAGCACCTCAGGGCCCACCTGGGTACCTGAGATATGGAGAAGGGGACCGGACCCTCCTCCCACAACTAAGCACAAGGCACCAGCGCCTTGGGGTATGCCCATGGACTAGAGGCATGGAGAAGGGGACCACACACACCCCACAACCAGGCACACCGCCAGTACCAAGGAGCATACCAAAAACAGCACCGCCATGTGGGTGGCCCACTACAGCCACCACAATAACCATGGCTGCTACAAAAGCAGCTAGATGCCACAACCACCACGCAGATGGTCTGCCAACCACTGGAGTGCATTGACACAAGGAAAGTCACCAGCAGAGACAAAGAAGAGGATGTCTCTTCCCACAAAACCCATTTCAGAGTGACAGAAGAAGCATCTGCTCTATGATAATATTGGAGGACCTGATCACATCTCTCAGCATTGGACAGATTATCTAGGCAACAAATTAACAGAGTAACCATTATTCTTTCGAAGGAGAGAAGAAATCCAGGGCAATTAGAGGGGGGAGGGGGAGGAAATGAGGGAAGGGGAGAAATTGGACAAGGGACATAAAGAATAATTACAATTTGTAACAATACATACGCTAGTAATATTGATTTAATAAACATATCTCAATGTTCAACCCACAAAATATGTATAATCGATTTTGATTCAATAAATAAAATACATTAAAAAAGAAAAAAAAGAATCTTCAGGGGTGGGACCTAAGGACGTGTGTTTTACCAGCCCTTCAGATTATTCTGATGAATGTTAAAGTTTCAGAACCACTCTTAAAAATTTATAATGCCTGAGCCTTGCCCTTCTGAGATTCTGATTTAATTGATCCAGAGTGAGGCTGGAGGGAACCCCCCCCACACACACTTTTTAAAGTAGCCCGGGTGATTCTAATGTACAGGTAAGGTTGAGAAACACTGGGCTATAGGGAACAAAGAATGAGGTGAGTTATTAGCAGGTCCAGATAAGAGAAGGCTTTGAGAACTATGGTCAGGAGCTTATATTTTATTCTAAGTGTGATGGGAAACCTTTAAAAGGTTTAAGCAGGTAAATCCCATCATCTCCTCTGTGTTGAAACAAAAAAATCTCTCCTAACCATGCAATTGTACGAAGGAATGAGGAGTTTGATAATATGGAGTTATCTCTAAGATATACTTTAAGTGAAAAAAGTAAGATGCAGAGCACTGTTTACATGCGATCCTATCTTTGTGTAAAGGGGGCATGATATGCATACTTTATATTTTCAAAGCAGTGGAAGTATAATCAAAATCTAATAGAACCGTTTGCTGTGGAGGGGGAGCAAAGTTTGGGGCAGGAATGAAACAAGACTTCTGTGAAATTATTTGGTTATATGGTTTTGACTTTAGAACCATGTCAATGTTTTACATAAAAATTAAATTAGAAAAGAATAAAAGGAAATCCCTAAAAATAAAAAACAAATGGGAAAAAAATGACCATAACTGTATACCAAGTTGATGCCAAAACTACATAAAGAAAATCATTACATGGAGAGTGCAGTATTTTGAGTTTACCTCCTTAGTGGGTTATATCCTAAGAGCAAAAACAAAGAAATATTAAATTGTATTCCATAGTCTTATTGTTTTAAGCAACATTGGCATTGCTACTTTGAAACTAGTATAGGTGTGTCACAGGAAATAAATAATTATGTTCATGTTAAAAACCAAGATTTTCAGCTTTGAATAAAAGAGAACACTTATAGAGTCAGAGAATTTAAGTAAACACCCTGTAATCTTAAGTTTGAAATGGAAATATCAGTATAATTTTATGTTTTTTCCTTCAAAAACCAGTATGTACTTCTTAATTCTGTCCACTGTGAAGACCTAAAAGTAATAACAACACAGCAACAATGAGCAGCCTAGTATCCAAATTGTGGTTTCTGTTTCCAACTAAAAGGAATCCTGGCTCCTTGGAAAAATGAGTGATTTCAGTTTCAGGGTAGGAAATGTATAAGATAAACCTGGGACATATTATTATACCAGAAAACAAACAATCAAAGACTAATGGGAAAAATATAGACATCAGAAAAAGCACAATAATTGCAATTTTTTGAATCACACAGCTATGTACAATTTCATAATAATGCAAACCATAACAAACAAACCTCACTGATCACCACTGAAGGTTGCTAAGGCACCAACTTTTCTACAAATTGAAAAATAAAAAGAAAGAATCAAGCATTTATCCTGACTTTGCTATTCAAACTTTGTTTTAGGGTAACCAAACAATTGATAAAACTTTTTTACGGAAGTAGTCTAACTAATATATGCAGAAGGAATGATAGAAATGAAAATGCACCACTTTGCAACCCCAGTGGACTTAAGCAACATGTTTGCTAATGAATGTTAAAGCCATGAAGTGAAAAGTGGTAGGTAAGCAGTACAGAATTTGTTTTGGGACGTGATGAAATGATCTAAAATTGATTGTGGTGATGGTTGCACAACTTTGTGAATATTTTATAAACCATTGAATTGTACACTTTAAGTAGGTGAATTGTATGGTTTATGAATTATATCTCAATAAAGCTTTTTATAAACCTTAAGATATGAAAAACTAATGGGGGGATTGCTACTAATGTGGGACTGCTACAGAACAAAACAGGCTTAAGAGACAAAATAATCACGTGTGATATGAGGACCTTATTTACATCTTGATTCAAACAAATCAACTGTAAAAATACAGCTTTGAGACAATCCAGGAAATCTGAATATGGACTAGTCATTAGATAGTAAGAAATTTTTGTTGATTGTGTTAGGTATGATAATGTTATGGTGGTTATGAAAAAAGTGTTATCAGTTAATATGCATACTAAAGTATTTACGGACGAGATGATATGATGTCTAAGATTTGCTTTAAAATACTCACAAAAAAGTGGGGATTAGATGAAATATTAATGGCTATTTAAACTGGGTAATGGGCAGAGAGAACTCATTATTCTATTTTCTCCACTTTTATGATTTTAATTTTCCATAAAAAACAATTTAAAGACACTTATTTGTGCGCTAAAAAGGTCATTTTGAGTGTATGATCATTTTTGCTTTTATTTTGCTAGTAGTTTTACATTTTTAGATTTTAATTTCATATAGTAAGATGCATAAAACTTTGATAAATGTTTTAAGCAATTGGTAGGTGAGTTTATCAATATGAAACATCCTCTTCTCATTTAAAGATTTTTGCCTTGAATTCTATTTGTTCTATCAATTTTGTTACTCTTGTTCTCTTATTACCATCTGCCTAGATATCTTTGTCCCTTTATTTTCAAACTTTGTGTCATTTTATTTTGTTTTAACTCTTGTAAACAGATTATAGCTGGATTTAGTTTTTAATCAGTCAATCTGTCTTTTTAAAAAGTTATTTATTGTAATTGATACATAGTAATTGTGCATACTTATGAGGTACAATCTGATGTTTTGATACATGTTTATGTGGTGTAATGAGCAGGTCAGGGCAGTTAGTGTAACCATCACCTCATGCATTTATCATTTCTTTGTGGAAAAAATATTCAAAAGCCTCTCCTCTAGCTATTATGTAATATTCAAAACTTAACCGTTTACCATAGTCACCCTATGGTGTAAAAGAACACCAGAATTTATTCCTTCTATATAATTGTAATTTTGTACCTGTTGGCCAACCTCTCCCTGTTTTTCCTTCCCCCCTCACCTCCCCAGTCTCTGATAATCACCATTCTACTCTCCACCTCTATAATATCAACTTTTTTTTTGTAAGACAATCTGTTTTTAAGAGGGTAATTTAACCCATTCACACTTATTCTGATTAGGGATATATTTGCTCCTTTTTCTGAGATCTTGTGTGTTTTTTATTTGTTTTCCTTTCTCATTAATTTTTAAAAAATTTCCTCCCCCCCCTTCTTTTTTTCTAAGTTAGGTTGGTTGAATTTTCTTTGTTCCTTTTTGTTCTGTAGTGCAGTGTTTCTCAAACTATGTTCACAGTACCACCTGCATTAGGACTATCAGATGTTGGTTAAAACTGCAGATTCCTGCATTTCATTTCACCATGACATCAGAATTTCTGGAGATCAGCCTGAGAAGCTATATTTAAAAATAAGCCACCCACATAATACTTATGCACATAAAAATTTGAGAAACACTGCTCCAGTTCTTTGACAGCTTACCTTTGCATTTCTAAAGACACAATTAAGCATAGTTTTAGATAGATATTGAGACTTAATCAGTAAATATCAGTTTCTTCCTCCTGGAAAAGATTAGGTCCTTGGAATGTTTTCACTTTTCCCTTTTTCTTGGCTCTCCCTTTGTCGCCTACTCATGCTGCCTCCTATATTTTGTTAAATTTATTTAGAACATTAGCTATGATTTGTTTATTTTAAAATTAAGTTTCTACTTTCTTGAAATCATAATAATTTCTCCAGTATTTGTTTCAGGTCAGGAAAGAGTCTCTGAGACAGAGATGAAGTTTTTTTTTTTTTTTTTTGTCTTTTGTCTTTTTCCGTGTCCGGCAACAGATCACAACCCTCAGTGTTGCCCCCGTACCGGACCGGGGACCGGCAACGGGACCGCAACCCTCGGTGCTGCTCCCGCACCTCGCTCAGCCAGTGAGCGGGAACCGGTCTGTATGTGGGATCCGAACCCTCGGGCAGAAGCGCCGCTGCGCTTCCCAAGCGGCGCACTTATCCAGTGCGCCGCCGGGCCGGCCCAGAGATGAAGTTTATTTGGGAGTGCTATTTGTTGGGTCCCCCACCTGCCGACCCGAACAGCCCTTGCCTCGCTATCAATCTCTCCCTTGGTGTTCCTTCTGGTGGGTGAGCGAATTGCCCAGATTCCTCTTTCCCTCCAGTCCCCATTGGAAGGAGACGGGGGAAGAGAGCCGTGAATAGAGGTGAGCACAGCTGCCGGCCCCAACCAGCCCAGTTAAAGGACACTCAGATGCGGCAGGGGGTTCTGTTGAGCAGTTCCGTTTATTATCACACAAGCCCTTGCTTTTAAAGGCAAATGGGGAAGGGAGGTTTTTTACATCCTCCAATCAGCTTAAAGGTTACGAGAGCATGCATCCTGTCTGAATGCCTAGCTATTGCAATCACGCAGTGTTCACGAGCGCAGAAGCGCGTATTTGGCCAATAAGGGCTAAGGCAAGGTTCCCGCAGACACCCCCACCCTACTTCCTCCGGGCGCTGTCTTAGGCTGCCACGTTAATACGCCCTTGTGGGCCCGTAATGGCCCCGCTTGTAATGTCACTTAAGGTGGCATCAGTTTTTAAGGCCTGACAGCTATTGGGATCCATACCTGTGGAAGGGAAGGCAAAGAAAGGGACAATGCAGAGGGCAACCTCAGCCTGCCCTGTGGGGAGTTCTGAAGGTGATGCCTTTTCAGAGCTGTGTGAATTGGGGAGAGAAGAGTGGGCTTTTATATTTTCAGGTAGATCAGTCTTGGGTGAAGGCCACCCCAGTCAGGGATGTGACCCCAGGTCTCTTTGGCTGAGACAGTCTCTGAGTACCTGACCACTGAGGGCTGCCCTGAAGGGACTCCCAGCAGGTAAACTGTAAGTCCTTTTTTCCTGAAGAGGCATCTGGGCAACACATCACAGCATCCACCACAGGCTTCACGAGCGTATCATCGACAATCAGTTAAAAGTAACAAGAACTTTTAGTAATTATTTTTTCCTCGTGGCTTTTTCCTGTATTCATTTTTTTTTGTTTGGCTACAGGTAATAATTTTGGTTAAAGTTCATAGGTTGTAAACTGAGTGCCTAACATGTCTAAACACACCTTTATTTTAGTCATATACTTGAGTGATTGTTTGGCTAAGTACATAATTCTGGGCTTACAATTATTTCTCTCAGAATTTTGAAGGAAGTATGCCATTGTATTCTGGCATTCACTACGGCGGATGAAAATTCTGATGCCATTTTTGTTCTTATTTCTTCATAGGTATCCTTTCCCTTTCCTGTCTCTTGCTAGAGGCTTTTAGATTTCTCTTTTTCCTAGAATTCAGACATCTTTCCAAGATGGGGCTAAATGTATTTTTTCCCCACAACTGGCACTTGCTATACCCTTCTTTCAATCTGAAGTCTGCACTCAGGGAAATTTTCCTCCTGTAATTTCCTTGATTACTTCTTCCCTTTCTTTGATCTATCTTCTTTTTCTGGAACTCCTATTATACCGACAATGGAACTTATGGATGTATCTCCCGCATCTTGGAACTTTTCTATTATACTCTTTGTAGCAGTGCTCATTCAAATTTCAGTCTACAGACTGGTGCTGGTCTGTGAACTATTTGTTACTAGTTCAGAACAAGGTAAATACAGAAAATAAGAGTGGGCATTTAGAAACTTATTTTAAAAATGACATTTCTGGGGCATCAAGCACATGATCAGTGGACTCTTTTTTTAACACAGTAGAGACAACTGTCATAGTTGCTGAATTCACACAGCAAGTTACACGTGGCATGCTAGTCATGTGCAGTAGGGCTACCTAATCCCAATCCCCAACTGATTGGAAAAACAAAGCAATGAACAAATAAACAAAAGCTGAAGAACTGGAATGATGGGTACAAAGTTACAGGTAGACAGGAAGAATAAGTTCTGGTGATCTAGGCTGACTGGAGCTGATAATATTGTATATTTCTAAATAGCTAGAAAAGAGGACCTTAGCCATAATCATCACAAAGGAAAGATAAGTGTTTAGGTGATGGATATGCTATCTACATTAAGCGAATCATTGTACAATATGTGCATGTATTGATACAACTGTAACCCACCAATATGTACAATAAAAAATAAATCAAATTTTTAAAAAATCTGCCTTTTCATCACAGAGTTTGAGAAGCCTGATCTATACAATGTGACTATCCTCAATTTTGGTAAATGAATTAATTTATCCTATTCATATGTACCAGCATGGCTATATTTTCTCATCTATGATGTAAACTGAAGATTTCTAATCCTTTTTCCATGAATTATTTTGACTGTATTTCTCCTAAATATTTTCTAACCCAGTTATTCCAACCTCAGTTGTGTGAAACACCTCATTGTAAAGATTGCTAGGGCCCCAGAGCTACTGGAATTTGGTACCTTCAACAGTGGTAAGAGTTGAGCTGCCTCAGTTGTACTATTTTCCTTCAGGGAAACTGTTAATCCACCTCCCCCTTAGATTTCTGAGTCCTGACTACTCGACGAGGACTCCTAAGAACTAATTTGCTGTTTTCTTACCACCGTCCTTGGTTTCTGCTTTCAGCTTCCAACCTGGTCAATTTCTGGAGTCATTTTTCCCAATCCTGCTTTACTATTTGCCTTCCAAAGTTACCTGGAACTAAACCAGGTATTTCAGAAACCAATCTTTTCTCTTGGAGTCTTCAACTAATTCTTTTTTCTCTTCGGGCAGTCTGCTTACTGCCTTTATCTGAATTGCAAATAGCGCTCCTTGTTTTCTCACCCAGTTCCAGACAGCTATAAAATAATATTTTTAAATGTCTATTGCAAACTTCCTATGTGCAAAGCTTTATGTAATTGCTTGTCATGTTATCTCACTCAAAGGTAGGTTTATCTTCACAGGGTTAGACAGGGTCATACAGCTTATAAGTGGCAGAGCCAGAATTGAACCTAGCTAGCTGAGCTCAAACCCAGATAGCCTTGGAGTGCAGCCATGGAGTTGCTTCAGTACAGGTTTTGGCAAATGTATCATGTTTTTGCGAAGTTTATATATTTCTGTTGTATTTTTAATACCTTTATAAAAACATCTAGTAATTATCTTTTCTTCTCTGAATAGGTCTTTGTTTTGAATTTTTCAGCTGAATTTTTTTAAGAATCAAAGAGGCAGATCCTTTTTTTGTGAGGTTAGACTTGATTTCTTTGAGGACACCATCTTGAGAGCACTTTCTGTAGTTTATCCCTGTTCCATTAGCACTTTATCACATGGAAGAGTTACACATAACTAATATATTGATGGTAAGTAATCAGTCTTGGTACCAATCACTAAGATATAGCCAGTATTAAGTCTCCCCTACTCTCTACAATAAAAACCCATTTAGCTTATTTATTTCATATTTAATATCAATTCTGTATTCTTGATATAACATGCTTGAGAATCCTAAGTGTTGTTTTTAAAAAATAGCTTTTGGTATAGAATCTTATTAAAAGCTTCTGAAAATATAAATATCTGTTCTCTTTAATTTACATTCTTATGGATAAGATGACTTTTCTCATGTTGCTTTGGGAGAAAATTAATAACAATCAGATTTCTTTCCCTGTTTAACATTTATTCCTCTGAATTGCTGGAGGCTTTATAATTTTAAAGTTCTTTCATTTGGGAGCAGGAGATATTAAATTTGGAATATTTATTTGGATATTACCTCCTCTTACACTATAACACACAATCCTTTACATATCTATTAAATAGTTAAAAAATAGAAATCTAGGGAAGCAAAATACTAAGGAAAGTAACACAAGATATTCTTGGTTAATTATCCACTGAATTATCATTGGATTGTAATTGTTTCTCAGCCTTTTGGATTCACTATTGCAAAGAGAAGAGTCAAAGTAATTTTGGATCCAGTTAGCCAAAGAAATTAGCTAGATTCTAGGCCCAGCCCAGGGACCTCTGATCTGTGGTGTTATGCTGTGCTGCCAGAGGCAAAGGGCATCAGTCAGATGTTTGTAAACTTTTTCATGGGACCAAGAAGTTTCAGTTTGTCCTTCATGGATTTTGTATTGTGTGTGTGTGTGTGCATGTACGTGTGTGCACGTATGTGTGTGTGCTCTGGGCTGAATAGTTAGCTCTCCGTGTCATCTCTTTCCTTTTCAGTAAGCCAGTTTGACATCTATCATCTACGTACTTTAGGCCAGATTCTGTGCATGACACTTAGGTCATAAAAATGAATAAGATATGGTTCCTACCCTCTAGGAGTTTAGAATTTGAGAGGGGCAAACAGACATAGAAAGACATCACCCAGTTTTTACAATGTGGTGAGTGTAATAAAAGATACAAAGGGTACCATGGGATTTTCGACATAACACCAAACTCAGACTGTAAATCGAGAATGGCTTTCTAGAGGAAGCAATACCTGAACTGATGCTTGAGGGAAGAATTCAAATTGGTGAGGCTGGAAGTGGGGAAATGGATCTTCAATATTCTTGTACATAAAATGGGGATTATAGTGTCACAGAACTTTTGCAAGGATTAATTATGGTATATATGGAAAGCACTTAGCAGAGTCCTAAACTCAGAAAATTGTTGTGGTAGTGATGATGATCACGATGATCCCTAACAGTAGAGGCAACGGCATGAACAGAGACAGGAAAGTTCTATCACACCTTGGATTTCACACTCAATCCCAGATGATCCCTTTGACCCAAAAGATAATGAACTAGAAGATGTTAACAGCCTCATGAGTAAAATCATTGTCCATGACAATGATATTGTTAAAAGCCAAACTCTGCATCCCTCTCTAATACATACCTGCTATGGTTTGAATATTCCCTCCAAAACTTATGTTAAAACTTAATCCTCGGGCCGGCCCGGTGGCGCACTGGATAAGTGCGCCGCTTGGGAAGTGCAGCGGCGCTCCCGCCCGAGGGTTCGGATCCCACATACAGACCGGTTCCCGCTCACTGGCTGAGCGAGGCGCGGGAGCGACACCGAGGGTTGCAATCCCGTTGCCGGTCCCCGGTCTGGTACGGGGGCAACACTGAGGGTTGCGATCCGTTGCCGGACACAGAAAAAGACAAAAGACAAAAAAAAAAAAAAAAAAAAAACTTAATCCTCAAAGTGGCAGTGTTGAGAGGTGAGGCCTTTGGGAGGTGATTGGATTGTGATACTGTGCACTCATGAATGAATTAATCCATTCATGGAGTAATGGATTAATGGGCTACCATGGGAGTAGAACTGGTGGCTTTATAAGAAGATGAAAGGACACCTGACCTGACACATTAGCATGCTCTTGCCCTCTTGCCGTGTAATGCCCTGTGCCACCTCAGGACTCTGCCAAGAGTCCCTACCATAAAGGAGGCTCTTACCAGATGTTCCCCCTCAACCTTGTATTTCCCAGCCTCCAAAACTGTAAGAAATGAATCTGTTTTCTTTATAAATTACCCGGTTTCAAGTATTCTATTATAAAAAGGGCAAAGGCAGCACCCCAAAGTAGAATTCAATTTAGCCCTAAATACCAGAAAAACTGCTAACTTGTTCTAGAATTGTTCAATGCTTTATAGACTTCAACACACATAAATTTGTTACATGAGCTAAATAAGCCTTTTTCTGAGAACTGAGAAATAATAAGAAGCTAAGTGAAAAGTTTCCTCAAAGTAAGTTACTCTATACATTTGATTTGAGAAACTTGCCAGTTATTTTTGTATCTTTCTATAGAGAATAGGTATCAGCTGTTTATTGCCACAACAATACTTCATAACAATCACAAACCTTCAGTGGCTTAATACAATAATAAATGTTTACTTAGCTCATGCATCTGTGGGGTTTAACTGACCTAGACTGTGTTCAACTGAGCTTGCCTGGGCTTACTTATGTTCTGTGCAAGTTGGGTAGGTGGTTCTGCTGATCTTGGCTGGGCATGCTCACATTTCTAGGGGTTGGCTGGCTGTTGGCTAATCTGTGATGTCTCAGTTGGGTTGACTGGGATTACTAGAGTGACTTAAACTAGCTAAGGTACAAAAGAAAGAGCAAGCTTGAATGTGCAAACGTATTTCAAGCCTTCACTTATGTCACATTTGCTAATATCTCATTGCCAAATCAAGTCATATGATTGATTTTAGAGTCAGCACTGGAGAGGATTACGAGGCACAAGGATGTGGATAAAGAGGTATATTAGTTAGGGTTCCCCAGAGAAACAGAATCAATAAGAGATATATAGGAAGAAATTTATTCTGAAGAATTGGCTCACAGGATTATGGAGGCTGAGAAGTCCCATGATCTGCCATAAGCAAGCTGGAGGACCAGGAAAACCAGTGCTATAATTCCAGTCCACTAAAGGGCCAAAGAACTAGGAATGCTGATGTATGAGGGCAGGAGAAGATGAATGTCTCAGCTCAAGTAGAGAGCAAATTTTCCCTTCCTCTGCCTTTTTGTTCTATTGGAACAATAGATTCCTCAATGCATTGGACGATGCCCACCCACATTGGTGAGGGTGATCTTTACTCAGTCTACAGATTCCGATGCTAATCTCTTCTAGGAACAAACACACCCAGAAATAATGCTTTGCTAGCTACCTGGGCATCCTTTAGCCCAGTCAAGTTGACACATAAAATTAACCAACACAGGAGGGGTAAAGAATCAGGGTCATATTTACAATAAATCAGAGTTTTCCCTTTGGGTAAAAGTATTCACATATTTCCCACATAAAGAATGTGCTCAAGCACATCCCAGACCTGCTGAAAGTCTCACCTAACCATGGAAACAGGCTTGAAATCCAGGTTTTCATGATCTATATCAAGTCAGGATGTGATTCCTCTCAGGATGTGACTTAGCAACTAAGAAGACAAATTGTCTGCTCTCACATACCCAACTTACAGTGGTAAAACAAGAACAATTCCAAAAGTGGAAGAATGGGAGACACACAGTGGTCACTAGTTTATACTAGTTCTGAAATTCTGCAGGGCAAATATTGCCAGATCTCCCTACACTGGGGGTGAGAAAAGTTTTTAAATCAGGCCCTAGTTCTCTACCTGGGAAGGGCTTGCCAGTCTGTTCTTCACAGCTGTTGACTCTGCCTTCCAGTAGCCCCCACGTATTCTTCTGAAGACAGCATTAGAAAGTATGTCCTTTGAACAACTTTCTCTGTCTGCTTCCTGTCCCAGAGAAGATTAGAGTCCTTGAAGCTTTATGTCCCTTTCGGTTTTGTCTGGTGGCTGCTTTTGCCATTACAGCTATCTCAATAATTTTGTGGGTTTTACATAAATTTTAATTTAACTCCATGTGCTGTAAAACATACCCCAATTCTTTTGGAGACATCTTTCTCTTTTTAGATTTAGTCTAAAATTTGGGAATGACAGGCTGCTATGGAAAAATACCCTTAACAGTCTCAGGATCCCTTTTGTCCCTCTGAGTGGGTTTACTCTGTACCACCTTGAGTCTTTCAGAGGTTTTAACAAAAGTCTCACAGCCCCACCCTTGATTTGGTCTATATCCTGAGGCTATATTTTAGTTTGAGAATCCTTTACTGCCTTGAGAGGCTGGGTCTGAGAAACAATTTTATTTTCCAATGTAATAAATTCTGGCCCTTCTATTTTCTGTAAAAATTCTTGCAAAGTGGTCAGTTCTTTTCAGAATTCTTCCCTATCTCTGGATGGTTTATTTATTTTCAGCTGGTAAGAGCCAATTGATACTTTCAGCTTTCTTCCTGGAAATCTCTTTATTCAGTTTCAGAAAGTTTATTTGATATATTTTCTGTCTTCTAAGTTACCCCAGGCTATACTTTGGCCAAATATTTTTCTACTTTAAGCACAATCACCATTTCTCAAGCCTCTTCTAATAATTCCCTCACCATTTTTCCAGCTTCCATCTACTGCCTAGATTCAAAATTAAATGCCACAAGTTTTAGATGCTGTTACAGCAGTACCACACTTCTAAGTATCAATTTCGGTATCAATTATCTACTGACACAATTATGTTTCAAAACAGTGAATGACAAAAATCTCAGCAGCATTCAAAATAAACATTTATTTAACTCAGGAATCTATGTAGTTTAGCTGACTCAGGTTGAGTTTATGTGATCTTGGCTAGGCTTGCTTACATTCATGGGAGTCTACTGGCTGTTGGCTCATCTAGAATGTCCTTGGCTGGGATGACTGGTATAATTTAGCTGTGTTCCATGTGCCTTTCATCCCTAGCAGCCCAGGCATGTTCTCATGGGAGTCAGCAAGGTTCAGGAGTCAGAGCAAGCTTCCCATACGTATACTAAGATACATCGTAATCCTAAACACAAAATTCAGAACCATAAAACTTCTAAAAGAACACAAGAAGGTCTTTTTAAAAAAATTTTTATTCTTTAATTGAAACATAATTGATTATACATATTTATGGAGTACAGAGAAGACTATCAGTATTTGTGTATAATATGTGATGATCAAATCAATATTATTAGCATGTTCTTTATCACAAATTGTAATTATTCTTTGTGTCCCTCACCCATTTAGGAAGGCTTTTCAAATCATAGAACAGAAAACTGATAAATTGAACTTTATAAAAAGAATTCTGCTCATCAAAAGACATCCTTAAACATGAATACACAAGCTACAGTTTAGGGAGAAAAATATTTGCAGTCTGTATTTTTGAAAAGACTTGTATCCAAGTGATGGTTAATTTTAGGTGTCAATTGACTACATTCAGGAATACATAGAAACCTGGTAAAGCATTATTTTGGGGTGTATCTATAAGGGTGTTTCCAGGAGAAATTAGCATGTGGGCCTGAGCAGACTGGGTGGGAAAGATCCATCATTAATATGGGTGGGCACTACCCAATCCACTAGTGGCCCAGAGAGGACAAAAACAGAGGAAAATGCGAATTTCTCACTTTGTTTCCACTGGAGCTAGGAGACACTCTACTCTCCTGTCTGTGGACATCCGCACTCAAGACTTTTAAGTCTTTGCATTCCAGGACTTACACCTACAGCTCTCTGGGCTTTGGCCTCAGGCTGATAATCACACCATTGGCTTCCTTGGTTCTGAGGCTTCTGGACTTGGACCAAGCCATGCTATCGGCATCCAGTTTGCGGACGGCCTATTGCGGGACTCCTCAGCCTTCACAGTCATGTGAACCAATTCCCTTAATAAATCCCCTCTTGTATGGGATATATGAATAACACATTGGTTCTGTCTCTCTGGAGAACCCTGACTAATACACAGACTATGTAAAGAACTCCTATAAATCACAATAAAAACAAACAACCCAATGAAAAATGGACAAAAGACTTGATGAGAGCATTACAAAAGTAGATATACCATCTACTGTGTCTGTGGGTTCCACATCCGTGGATTCAACCAACTGTGGATCAAAATATTCAAGAGAAAAAAAAAAACAATAAAAAATAATACAAATTTAAAAATACTGTATAACAAACGTTGACATGACATTTACATTGTATTAGATATTATAAGTAATTTAGAAATAATATCAAGGGGCCAGCCCTTGGCTCACTTGGGAGAGTGTGGTGCTGATAACACCAAGGCTGTGGGTTTGGATCCCTATATAGGTCGTATAACTTCGTATAATGTATGCTATACGAAGTTATTACGGGGCCAGCCCTTGGCTCACTTGGGAGAGTGTGGTGCTGATAACACCAAGGCTGTGGGTTTGGATCCCTATATAGGGATGGCCGGTTGGCTAACTTGGGAGAGCGTGGTGCTGACAACACCAAGTCAAGGGTTAAGATTCCTTTATCAGTCATCTTTTAAAAGAAAAGAAAAGATAATTTTAAATATCCAGGAGGATGTGTGCATGTTATGTGCAAATACTAAGCCATTTTATATTCGGTACTTGAGCATCCATGGATTTTGGTATCTGCAAGGGGTCCTCGAACCAATCCCCAGTGGATACCAGAGATGACTGTATATGGAAATGGCAAATAAGCACATGAAAAAAATTCTGAATGTTATTGGTAATCAGAGCAAAATGCACATGAAAACCCACCAGAACAGCTTAAATTTAAAACACAGAGTTCCGGTCAAGATGGCAGAGTAGACAGTTCCTAGCGTCACTCTCTCCCACAAATCAACCAATTTGCAGCTATTAAAAAGCAGCGACAGGAGGCCCAAGAGCTGCACCAGGACAGGCAGAAGCTGGGCATTGCAGGACCCCCAGCCCGGGCCAGTCCCCACTGCCCAGAGAGGTCCAAGAGCCACTGGGCCCATATGTCCCAAGTCAGCCACACTGGAACAGGCAGGTGCCATGGGACCCCCAGCCCAGGCTAGTCCCCACTGCCCAGAATTTGCAGTACCTTTGGTATCCAGGCCAGACAGTCAGGGTGGAATGAGTGGGCCATGATACTCCCTGCCACAATGACTAAACACCAAAGGAAAGGGTGGAATGAGTGGGCCATGATACTCCCTGCCACAATGACTAAACACCAAAGGAAAGGTGCCAGAAATATGAAAAATCAAGAAAGTACATCACCACCAAAGGAAAATAATAACTCTCAAGCTCCAGATCCTATAGAACAGGAAGTTCTTGAAATGACTTACAAGGAATTTTAAGCAACAATTCTAAGGAAACTAAATGAGATACAAGAAAACTCAGTTAGACAACACAATGAAATGAGAAAAAATATACAGGACCTGAAAGAAGAAATGTACAAAGAAATCAATTGCCCTGAAAAAGAATGTAGCAGAGCTTGTGGAGCTGAAGGATTCATTCAACGAAATAAAAAATGCAACAGAGAGCCTAACCAGCAGGCTAGAACAAGCAGAAGAGAGAATTTCTGACCTTGAATACAGGCTGTTTGAATTAACACAGGCAGACCAGAAAAAAGAAAAAAACTTTAAAAATTGAAGAAAATCTAAGAGAGATAACAGACAACCTTAAGTGCTCAAATATCCAAATCATGGGTATTCCAGAAGAGTAGGAACAAGGAAGTGGCATTGAAAACATATTCAATGAAGTAACAGCAGAAAACTTCCCATGTATAGGGGAAGTCACAGATCTTCAGATTCAGGAGGTCCAAAGATCCCCGAACATATTTAACCCCAAAAGGTCCTCTCCAAGACATGTTATATTCAAACTGGCAAAACTCAAAAACAAAGAGAGAATCATAAAAGCTGCAAGAGAAAGGCAGCAGGTCACCTGTAAGGAAGCCCCAATCAGACTAACATCAGCCTTCCATCAGAAACCCGAAAAGAATGGGATGATATATTCAAAATACTGAAGGACAAAAATTGCCACCCAAGAATACTTTACCCAGCAAAGCTATCCTTCCAAAATGAAGGACAAATGGTATATTTCTCAGACAAACAAAAACTGTGGGAGTTCACTGCCACACAGCCAGCCTTACAAGAAATTCTCAAGGGAGTACTGGGTTTGATACCTGAAAAACAACCATCATTGCCATGAATACTCAAGAAAGAACAAAACCTACCAGTAAAACAAAAATGCTAACAATAAAGAGAAAAAATAGTTTATCTACCACCCCAAGATGCCAACACAGAAGACAATCAGAAAGAAAGGAACAAAAGATACTTAAGACATCTAAACAAAAATCAATAAAATGCTAGGAGTAAATCAACACCTTTCAATAATTACTCTAAATGTAAAAGGATTAAATTCTCCACTCAAAGGACACACAGTGACTGACTGGATTAAAAGGATGGACCCAAGACAAGTGAACAGATATGATGTTGAAGGGTGGGAGGTGAGAGAGGGAGGGGGGAGGGAGGAGTCAGTAAAGGGACATGAAAATCAACTACATTGTATATTGATAAAATAGAAAATAAATAAATGTTTGCTACTTCTATAATAAAAAAAGAAAATGTAAATATAATAGAATTATTATATATATAAAATGGAATACTATGCAGGCATGAAAAAGAATGAAATCCTGTCATTTGCAGCAACATGGGTGAACCTGGAAGACATTATGTCAAGTGAAATAAGTCAGGCACAGAAAAATAAATACTACATGTTCTCACTCATTTGTGGGAGTTGAAAAAATTGAGCTTTTAGAAGTAGAGAGTAGAATTGTAGCTTCTATAGGCCAGAAAGGGGAAGGAGAGGATAGGGAGAGGTTGGTTAACGGTTATCAAATCATAGCTAGATAGGAAAAATAAGTTCTAGTGGTATACAGTAGTGCTAGGCATCTATAGATAACAATAATTTATTGTATGTTCTTAACTGGCTAGAAGAGAGGATCTCAAATGTTCCCATTGCAAATAAATGATTAATTTTTGCAATGATGAATATGCTAATCAACCTGACTTGACCATCACACCTTGTATACATGTATTGAAATATAATTCTGTACCCATAAATATGTATAAGTAATATGTGTCATTTAAAAAATAAAATTTTTTAAAAAGATGGACCCACCAATATGCTAACTTCAAGAGACTCACCTCACCTGTAAAGACACACATAGAGTAAGAGAAAGGATGAAAAAAGTATACCATGCAACTAGAAATGAAAAACGAGCTGGAATAGCTATTCTTATATCAAATAAAATAGGCTTTAAACCAAAAACCACAAAAAGAGATAAAGAAGATGATAAAAGGATCTTTATATAAGTGATAAATGGATCTATCCATCAAGAAGACATAACAGTCATAAATTTACACTCACCCAACATTGGAGCAGCCACCCAACATTGGAGCAGCCAGATTTATAAAGCAAACACTATTAGATCTAAAGAATGAGATAAACAGTAACACCATAATAGTGGGGGACCTGAACACCCCACCCTCAACATTGGACAGATGATCTAAGCAAAAAATCAATAGAGAGACATAAGATCTAAACAATACTATAGACCAATTGGACTTGGCAGATATCTACAGAACATTTCATCCAACAACCTCAGAATATTCATTCTCTCATCAGCACATGGAACATTCTCCAGGATAGACCACATGTTAGGTCGCAAGGCAAGTCTTAACAAATTCAAAAAAATTGGAATTCTTCCATGTATATTTTCAGATCACAATGGATTAAAATTAGAAATCAATAACAAATGAAACTCTGGAAACTATACAAACACATGAAAATTAAACAACATTCGACTTAATGACTTATGGGTCCAAGAAGAAATTAAACAGGAAATCAAAAAATTTCTTGAAACTCATGAAAATAATGACACATCATACCAAAACCTGTGGGATACTGCAAAAGCAGTACAAAGGGGGAAATTTATTGCATTTTTGCTTACTTCAGAAAAATGTGAAGATGGCAAGTAAACAACTACCACTTCATCTTAAAGAACTAGAAAAACAAGAACAATCCAAACCCAAAGTTAGTAGACAGAAAGAAATAATTCAGATCAGAGCAGAACTAAATGAAATAGAAACCTGAAAAATGATACAAAAGATCAAAGAAACAAAAAGTTGGTTTTTTGAAAAGATAAATAAAATTGACACATCTTTAGCAGGGCTCACTAAGAAAAGAAGAGAGAAGACCCAAATAAGAAAAACTAGAAATGAAAAAGGTAATATTACAACTGATACCTCAGAAATACAAGGAATCATTAGAGACTACTATAACAACTATATGCCAAGAAATTTGAAAATCTGGAGGAAACGGATAAATTTCTGGACACACAGAAACTACCAAAACTTAGCCAAGAAGATATAGAAAATCTGAAGAGACCAATAACAATAAAAGAGATTGAAGCTGTTATCAGAAGGCTCCCAACAAAGAAAAGCCCAGGACTGGACGGGTTCACTGCAGAGGTCTACCAAACCTTCAAAGAGGAATTGATACCAATTCTCTACAAACTATTCGAAAAGATTGAAACAGAGGCCATTTTCACAAACTCATTCTATGAGGCAAACATCACCCTGATACCAAAACCAGACAAAGAGACATCAAAAATGGAAAACTACAAGCCAACATCCTTGATGAATACAGAAGCAAAAATCCTCAATAAAATACGGAATACAGCAACACATACACAAAATTATACACCATGATCAAGTGGGATTCATCCCAGGGATGCAAGGTTGGTTCAACATTTGCAAATCAATAAATGTAATACACCATATCAATAAAAGCAAAGACAAAAACCATATGATCATCTCTATAGATGCTGAAAAAGCATCTGACAAAATTCAACATTCGTTCATGATAAAGACTCTCTACAAGTTAGGTAAAGATGGAAAGTATCTTGGGCCGAGCCCATGGAGCACTCGGGAGAGTGCGGCGCTGGGAGCGCAGCAGCGCTCCCGCCGTGGGTTCGGATCCTATATAGGGATGACCAGTGCGCTCACAGCGCTCACTGGCTGAGCACGGTGCGGCTGGTCTCAAAAAGGACAAAAAAAAAGATGGAAAGTATCTCAACGCAATTAAAGCCACACATGATAAGCACACTGCCAATATCATCCTGAATGATATTAAGAACAGGAACTAGACAAGGATGCCCACTCTCACCACTCCTACTCAACATAGTGTTGGAAATATTAGTCAGAGCAATCAGAGAAGAGACAGAAATAAAAGGCACCCAGATTGGAAAAGATGAAGTCAAACTGTCCCTGTTTGCAGATGATATGATCCTATATATTGAACAGCCTAAACCCTCTACAAAAAAATCTCTTAGAGTTGATAAATGATTTCAGCCAAGTCACAGGATACAAAATCAACACACAAAAATCAGTAGCATTTCTATACTCTGACAGTGAACACGAAGAAAAAGAAATCAAGAAAGCTAGCCCATTTACAATAGCCACCAAAAAAATAAAATATTTAGGAATAAAGTTAAACAAGTATTTGAAAAATCTCTACAAAGAGAGCTATGAACCACTGCTGCAAGAAATTAAAGAGGACACAAGAAGATGGAAAGATATGCCATGCTTTTGGATCGCAAGAATTAATATTGTGAAAATGTCCATATTAACCAAAGTGATCTACAGATTCAATGCAATCTCCATCAAAATTCCAATGACGTTTTTCTCAGAAATAGAAAAAGCTGTCCAGACATTTATATGGAAATAACAAATGACCACGAATAGCCAAACCAATCCTGAGCAAAAAAAATAAAGCTGGAGGCGTAACACTACCTGGCTTTAAACTATACTACAAAGCTATAATAACCAAAACAGCATGGTACTGGTGTAAAAACGGACACACAGATCAATGGAATAGAATAGAGAATCCAGAAATCAACCCATACACCTACAGCCATCTGACCTTTGACAAAGGCACCAAGTCTACACACTGGGGAAGAGACTGCCTCTTCAGTAAATGGTGCTGGGAAAACTGGATATTCATATGTAGGAGAATGAAACTAGACCCATACCTCTCACCATATACTAAAATCAACTCAAAATGGATTAAAGAATTAAATATACATCCTGAAACAATCAAACTCCTTAAAGAAAACATAGGGGGGGGGGAAACACTCCAAAAAGTAGGATTGGGTACAGATTTCATGAATATGACCCCAAAAGCACAAGCAACCAGAGGCAAAATAAACACATGGGATTATATCAAACTAAAAAGCTTCTGCACAGCAAAAGAAACAACAGAGTCCAACGACAGCCAACAGAGTGTGAGAAAATATTTGCAAAATATGCATCTGGCAAAGGATTAATATCCAGAATTTACAAGGAACTCAAACAACTTTACAGCAAAAAAAGAAATAACCCAATTAAAAAATGGGCAAAGTAGCTGAATAGGCATTTCTCAAAGGAAGATATATGAATTGTCAACAGACACATGAAAAAATTCTCAACATCACTCAGCATTCGGGAAATGCAAATCAAAACCACTTTGAGATAGCATCTCACCCCAGTTAGGATGGCTAATATCCAAAAGACTGAGAATGATAAATGCTGGCGAGGTTGTGGAGAAAAAGGAACTCTCATACACTGTTGGTGGGAATGCAAAATGGTGCAGACTTTATGGAAAATGATATGGAGGTTCCTCAAACAATTACAGATAGATCTACCATATGACCCAGCTATCCCACTGCTGGGAAAATACCCAGAGGAATGGATATCATTGTGCTGAAGTGATCCCTATATTCCCATGTTTATTGCAGCACTATTTACAATAGCCAAGAGTTGGAACCAGTGCAAATGTCCATCATCAGATGAGTGGATAAGGAAACTGTGGTATATCTACACAATGGAATACTACTCTGCTATAAAAAAGAATGAAATACTCTCATTCACAACAACATGGATGGACTTAGAGAAAATTATATTAAGTGAAACAAGTCAGGCACAGAAAGAGAAACACCACATGTTCTCACTTATTTGTCGTAGCTAAATATAAATGAATAAATAAATAAGTAAATATACAAACAAATAAATGATTGAGGGGAAGAAGACACAACAATCACAACAATTCCTTGAACTAGTTAAGGCAAACAGATATTATGGGGGGGGAGGGGAGAAAGGGATGGGGAAGAAGAACAGGTAAAGGGACATGAAAATCAACTACAATGTATATTGAGATGTTAAAATAAAATAAATAAAATATAGATACAAAATATTGGCAAAGATTGGAGTCACTGGAACACTTTATTTGATTGTCATTTTGGAGAATTGTTCAGTAGCATCTTATAAAGTTAAACATGCATCTACCTGAAGTTCTGCAATTCCACTTCCGGATATTTACTGAAAAGAAAAGAACACATATAAATAAAAAATTTAAAAAGAAAGAAAGAAAGGAAGGAAGGAAGAAATGAACACATATGTCTATGCAAAGACCTGTACAAAAATATTTATAGCAGCTTTATATATAATAGCCTCAAACTGTAAACAACACAAATATCCTTAAAAAAGAGAAGGGATAAGGAAATTTTGCTGTATCTACACAATGAATCTCAAATGTGTTATGTTAAGCAAAAAAAGCCAGACACAGTAAGAGCACATACTCTGTGATTTTATTTACATGCCTTAGAAATATAGGCAAAACTAATCCATGATGATAGTAATCAGATAGTAGTTTCTGGGGGAGGCGGGAAGGGCAGTTGACCAGAAAGGGACCAGAAGCAGCATACATGGAAATGTTTATATCTTCCTCCGGATGACAAATACATGTTGTACACAGTTGTCAAACTCATCGAACTGAGCACTTCAGATGTGTGTATTTCATTGCATGTTAATTGTACCTCAACTTTAAAAGTGCAAAGGAAAAAATAAAGAGTTGCACAGGTGCTTTTCAGGCTCCTGCTTGTGTCATTCTGGCAAGGCATATGACCACGCCCAGTATCAAAGTGGGAAAGCACTAAACATGACAGTGCACAGGGCACCAATAGAGGAAGGGATAAAGAATTACGGCCAATTATTTTTCAGTCTACCACAGAATCCACACAGGGAGAACTACGGGACACCTTAATCGATATGTTATACTCTCTATTACACTGGAGGTCTGTAGAATAAATCTAAAGAAGCTAATTCACTTTCATTAAGACTGGTCTCCAAAAAATTATTACCTAGTGCATGATTTTCTTTGAAGATGGTTTGGAATAGGATGGTCACCAATTGTGTTTTAAAGATATCTCTGGGGTTGCTCCCCTTTCCACGGTACAGTTCATGGATTAAAGGGGAATCTAGATGTTTCAGGAACAAGGAAACTACCACTGTCCCCTCACTTTATTTCTTTTTAATTACAAAGTAACAGTTTCTTTCAAAGTAACATCTTCTTTTAAACATTAAAGTAATATAGAAGTAGAGAAAGTTAAAATGGCAGGTCTCTCTTTTCCTCTTGTCTCAGCCCTAGAGGTAACCACTATTGTAATGTGGTGTGATTCCTTCTATAGCTTTTATTTCTAAATAAAAGCTATTTTATATTTATATTGACTCTCTTTGAGAAAAAGACTTGAGGACCAGGTATTTATTTTTTTAGAGGTAATTCTAAGAAGCTGGAATGAACTATTAAAGAGAGTCATACAGACAAAGGGGGAAAACCAATCAAAGGAGTATCACTGAGCTGACCGCTGCAGTGGGCCTGGGGATCCATACCAGGCGTATTCTAAGAAACTGTGCACCTCAGAATTTTCCCTCCCAAGGAGGCATACCATATTTGTTGAGGGTTGTCTCAAGAAGTTAATTCTCCTGCACTTCCAGTCCACTCTCAAAGGGCTGAGAAAACTCCTCAGCCTTGGAGAAAGCAATGGGGTAGAAAGCTGAGAGACTCTGCAGCAGGCACTTGAGGGGGGAAGCCTTCAGCATGCGTGAGAAGTGATCGCCAATGCCGCAGCTGAGGTTGAGGCTGAGGGATGTGGCATGGAGCACCCTTAACATTTGTTACTCACATTTTTCCATACATGGGTAGCATACATGGGTCTCTATTATTTCTTTTTAAAGGCTACATAGCATTGTCTGGATATACCGTAATTAAATTAATTAGAAACCAATGAGGGACATGGAGCGTATTTTCTAGTTTTTGCTGTTAAAAGTAATGTTTTTTTTTTTTTAAATCACATTCTAACCAACCACGTCAGCCAAAAGTACAAGGAAACAGCTGGAAATGGTGTGTTGAAATATTTGGCACTCTTCACAGAAGAAGAATAAGATGTCATCTTTGGCTGGCCCCAAGCTCTGCAGGGCAAATTGAAAAACATACTGGAATTTAGACCAAATACAAATCATTCCCATATGGTAATGTTTACACCAACAAAGCTTCGCATTTAATCTATTTACTCATTTGTGCTTACTTGGATAATTCTGCCTCACCTATGTGCCACCTTCTTGACTGATACTGCTTGTAATGACCTTTTTATTTTTTTATTTTATTTTATTTATTTATTTTTTTCCTTTTTGTCTTTTTCCGTGTCCGGCAACGGATCGCAACCCTCAGTGTCGCCCCCGTACCGGACCGGGACCGGCAACGGGATCGCAACCCTCGGCATTGCTCCCGCACCTCGCTCAGCCAGTGAGCGGGAACCGGCCTGTATGTGGGATCTGAACCCTCCGTGGGAGCGCCACTGCGCTTCCCAAGCGGCGCACTATAGCAGTGCGCCACTGGGCCGGCCCTTGTAATGACCTTTTTATTTTTTTATTTTATTTTATTTATTTATTTTTTTCCTTTTTGTCTTTTTCCGTGTCCGGCAACGGATCGCAACCCTCAGTGTCGCCCCCGTACCGGACCGGGACCGGCAACGGGATCGCAACCCTCGGCATTGCTCCCGCACCTCGCTCAGCCAGTGAGCGGGAACCGGCCTGTATGTGGGATCTGAACCCTCCGTGGGAGCGCCACTGCGCTTCCCAAGCGGCGCACTATAGCAGTGCGCCACTGGGCCGGCCCTTGTAATGACCTTTTTAAATGAGAGGTGTTTCTCCTTGGGTCTCCTTGCTGATGTCCCAACAACCTTCTAGTGAGACCCACACCCATAGCCAATCCAGCTTTCCATTTGCTGCCTCGTGATAGGCAGTCTTCCCAAACCAGACTGCCCCTACTCACGCTGTCTGGTTTTCATGCAGTCTGGTGTGGGAAGCCCTAATGTTTCTCTTGTAGCCACAGACTGCAAGAACCTGAGTTCATGTCTTGCCCACAGACCAGGCAAATTAGACCTCTCTATCCCCGAGGGTGTCTGCAGATCAAACCTGTGTGAATATAAAACTCAAAGCTCCAAGAGACAAACAAGGTAAATTTCTGTGATGTTCAGGGCTCTTATATTTTTCAAGAAAATATTAGGATGGAGAACTAAAACAAATCTTTTTAAAAGCCTCCTTTTCTCTGACTTTGTAATAGTTTTTATTGTAGAAAACATAGAAATGTGTCATGAAGAAAACGTTTCTCGTGATTACACAACCTGGAATTTATGTATTTCCTTGTACTTGATAGATTATTTTTTCTTGGTATAGTTTTGACTTTCCTAAGCATCTACTTGCTGACTTGATAGTTCTAGGAGATGTAATTGCTCTGGTTTAGCAAAGTTCTGCTAAGCCTAAGATAGCACAGAGTGTAATGATTATATTCCTGTTGCCACTTTTATCTCAGTCAAAGACCACTTTGCCAGGCACCGTTATCTGTGTAATCACTTCTACTGTTACTAAGTAGGAACCTGTGAGCTGAGAGTTGGGAGGATTGATATCTCGGATCAAGGCATGAGCATGATTAATCCAACTATTAGCTCTTCCTTGGTGGTCTCTGTCCTCGAGATATAATTAACTCGTTGTTTGTGGTAGTTATGTTCTATAATGTTGGTATGAACACTGAATTAGCAAATATTGAACCATTGCTCCTGGGGGAAATTATAGCATTAAGTTCCTGCAAGTCTCTAGTCACAACATTTTTGTCAACTGATCAATATGTAAGCTTGTTTTATGTGTGTTTCAGTTTAAAGACATCTTATTTACTATCTATTGTTGATTCATTGACATTAACCTCATGGCCAACAGGACTATAACTCATGCCTGAACAAAGCTTATCTAACACACATATTTTCTCCATAAAGCACATCACAGCTTTCTTGTACTTAGGAACACTAGGTAGCTCTTCAGCACTACTTGGGGTCTATTTTAAACATCAAAATTACAGACAAAAAGCATGAAAGTGTGAAAAACATGGCACTAATTAGACAGTGAAAAGGGATGCTTGTCTATAGCATGGGAAGTGAAACCAGAAGCAGAGCATTGCTGTGTTGTCCTCAGCTGGGAACGTGTGTGTCAGATGACTCAATTTTTCCACTGCCCTGTGCATGTCCCTGAATGACCCCAGAAGCTCTGTGAGTACCGATTTTAGGGCTACAAGTAAATTTTAGCAAGTAGGTGAATTTCCAAACACAGAATCCTCTAATAAGGAGGATTGACTGTATGTTAGACTGAATGGTAAGGCGTCACTTTCCCTTTACATATACCCTGACCCTTAACATCACTGTCTGGCCCATCATAACACTGAAAAAGTGAAATTAGGTTGGGAAGTTGAGTTAGGGTTTGATTTAAAATGAAAGGAGGGACTCTCCAGTCTCACATATATATAACCTTCTGAAGTCTAAGGTCTTTGTAACACTCTGCTCCAACTCTTATTTGTTGTTGCTGTTTGATTGTTTGTTTTTGATAGAAGCTTTGCCAGTCATGTAGAAACAGTGCATTAACTCTCACTGCTGTATGTCTAGAGGACAATCCTACCTCTTGGTTTTAAAAAGGTGAGTGTGAACGAAAAATGCAGGCAAAGTTTGTGAGAAAGAATTTCAAGGGAGAACTCAGTTAAATTTATATGCAATTGTATTAAGTTTGAATTTCCTTAAATGCAACATAAATTATTTTAGAGTTATTAGTAGTTAGCTATTGTTCTCAACTAGGGTCTGCTCAATTTGTGTGATACGGTACCCCCATCCATTATAAAGTATTTGATTACCTTGAGGCAAACAAAATGGTTCCAGGAGAAAATAAAAAGTATCCAAACTGCTTATATTTTTATTCTGAATGACTCCAATCTGAATGAACTGCAATCCTGCTAAGTCATTTAATTCTCTCAGCTTAGTTCTCACAGAGTACTTACAAGCTTTTAAGATATTATAACTCTATATCACTCTCAAATTTCAAAATCATTCATTTTCCCTGTCCTTTAAAGTCTATGCCCAGCTGGCTGGTTAGCTCAGTTGGTTAGAGCATGGTGTTATAACACCAAGGTCAAGGGTTTGGAACCCCTTACTGGCCAGCCACCCAAATAAATAAATAAAGTCTATCCCCAGTTCTTGCCTCATAGTGCTAACACAGCAAACTCTTGAACAACACATATTTGAACTGCACAAATCCACTTACATGCAGGGTTTTTTCAGTAGATATATTGGAAAATTTTTGGTTATGCACACATGACATACTTAACACTTGAGTCACCTACCTAACGATAGGTTATTATTAGTTTATTAATATTAATATTAAGGCTAATTAGGTAACAAAATGCCCATGGAGTCAAAAGTTATATGTGGGTTTTTGACGCATAGGGGTCAGCTCCCCTAACCCCTGGGTTGTTCAAGAATCAACTGTATTTTGACTCCAATGTCTTTTACCTTTTAGGCATAAATAGTCCACTATGAGGCATGATTATATTCTGCCCTACTATCACTGAAAAATGTAATTCAGAAAAGCCTAATGCTTTTCACAACATTAACTCGTGAATCAACTGATATTAATCATTGACTGTATGTCAGGCACTGTGCTAGGCCTAAGGTCACAGTTGTCTTTTTCACTTGAAGGGGCAGAATCAACATTCAGACCTGGGCCCATGTGACCTCAAAGCTTCTACAGTTTATAATTCACCGAGGGTTGTCATCTGTGAAAGAAAGTGAGATGATTTTATTTTCTCTAAAGAGTAGAAGTTGCCTCAGCCCTGAGATTAACTATACTTTCCTGGGTCTGGCACTTAATCTCTCTAGGTTACACTTTATTATCTGTAAAATGAGGGTGTTGGGCTAGATGACCTACTTTAAGATTTTATTACTGTTTTTATGGACATTTAAACTAGATTGAGTATATCTTGAGGCTGAAAAATACAGTTACTCCAAATACCATAATGCTCATTAAGACTTTAGGACTTTTTACTATCACATTGGGGATTAAATACAAAAAACAACAACAAAAAAAGAGTTTAGGACTTTTAAAACCTATGTATGTTCCATAAATATCATTACAAAGTTCTTTGATATAGGGATCGAAAATGCTTACTATGTGTCCCACATTGTTTTCTAAGGAATTTGCATGTATTATCTCATTTAATCCTCACAAAACAACTGAGTTCAATGCTATTATTATAATTCCCATTTTATAAGTGATGGAAACTGACACCTGAAGAGATTAAGTAATTCATCCTAGGTCACATAGCTAGTAGGTGCCAGAATTAGTACTCAACCAAGGACTGCTGGATTCCAGAGCCCAAATTCTTCATCTATATGAACACAGATTCCAAATAAAAATTCACACTAAACTTTAAAATAATTAGCCTCCAAGGATAGTTGTGTTTGAATAGAGAGACTTTTGAAAATGTAAATGGTTTAATTGAATGATGAAATATCAGACTTGTTGCTAAAATTATACCAACTTCGATTATCTTTTTTCTACTCTACTTTGAAAAATTTCTGTACTGCAGATGCAGTATTTTAAGATGAAAAAATATATATGATAAATACAGTTTTGAAAAAAAAAAACCTATACTACCTTAGGTGGCTATTCTATCTGTAAGATGAGCACTGCTCTGATTTTGCAAAAGACTAAAGAGGTGTCAAACTAGAACCATTTGAACTCTCAGGACAAGGCGTCTTAGAAAAGAGTTTGAAATGTGTCCTTGTTGGAAGAAAAAGAGCCAGAGGGAAAAGCCATCCTACTAGCAAATGAGAAGAGGTGTGTAATCAGAGCTGACTTTTGAAGACCTATTTTTAGAAGAGTTCATGGCTCTCAAGAAAACTGAGTGAATGGTGATATTTTACTGAGAATAATAACAAAAGCAGCATGACAGGAGCCTGGAGAGAAGACTTCTGGACCTTCTAGACCCTCTAGAAAACCAGATGGTATACCCTGAGCATAAAATATTGTAGCAGTTATAATTTGCAGTATGGCAGCTGCAACATGATGTCCTGGGCTCCTTCCCAAGGATACAAATGGAGAGGGTGGTTTATACTTTGTGTATACCCTACACCTTTTTTAGAGGCAGTTGGGTTAGGCCAGGCGAAAGTCTAGGAGTCCCTCCACACCCCTTCCTGCCCCTACAGGAAACCAGAAGTGACCTTGGCTCTCCCCATTGCTGGAATCTTTTTCAGTTTCTAGAACCAATTTGCAGTTCAGCGGCTCACATCTTTGACTAATTGGCTTGACAACTCCCCAATCCTTGTGCGCTATCTTTTCTCACCTCAGATCGCTCTGCAGCCCTCAGTCTTGTTTTCTTCCCTACGCACCCCTCCTCCCCCACACAGGGGCTCTGGGCCAAACTGCCAGCTTGTGCCACTATCTTATCACCACACCAGTGGCTCAGAAGTATCACTCGATTTTTAGAGGTGCCCTCTGCTGGTTATTGACCATTCGATCTCAAAATTAAAGTCTGGAAATAAGAAGTTGGGGTGGAGACACTAGCAGATAGGATAAAACACAAAAGAACATGTTGCTATGTATCACAAAAGCTTTTAAATTCCACTGAACTGTGTTTGGTTTACTGTGGCTTGCAATAAAGCAGTGGTTCTCACTGGGGGAGATTTTGCCTCCAAGGGGACATTTGACAATGTCTTGAGACATTTTTGGTTGTTAACTGGGGGACAGGAGGTAGTGCCACTGGCATCTAGTGAGTAGAGGCGAAGAATGCTGCTCAATATCCTGTAATGCATAAAAGAGACCCTTCACACCCAACAAAGAAATACCCCACTCCAGTAGAGAAAGCCTGACTTAAATGGGTCTGAGAAAGCTGAAATTAGACTACCAGAAATTTGGAGTTTGAAGCAATTAGAGATTAGTCAAGTGGTTCTCAACCTTGGTTACCTGTGGGATCACCTGGGGAGGTTTAAAATACTGACACTTGGGTCCCATCCCTGGAGATTCGTGTTTAATTTCATTTCTGATTTGGCGTGTGGCCTGGGCATCAGGATTTTTAAGTCTTCCCAGGTGATTTTAAGATTCAGCCGAAATTCAGAACAATTGATGTAGTCCAAATCCTCATTTTTTGGATGAGGAATCAGGCCCTGGGGATATAGTCTCACAGTTACAAAGTGGCAGAGCTGTTACTACTGGATGATCTCTTGAAGAAAAGAAGATATGTGGCCCTTCTTGACTATACACCACACTTCAACAGTAAAAACTGTCAAAATATCTTCTTATGATTTTTTTAATTCTAAAGAATTTTTATGTTTTATCTTTCCATTAAGTAACAATTTCAATAATTTTTTTTTCTAAAAAGATGACACTTTTTAAAAAAATTCAAGTTTTGGGAAATGCAAATTAAAATCACGACATACCACTATACACTTGTTAGTATAACTAAAACCAAAAACAAAACAAAAAACCCCCTGACAATACTAAGTGATGATGATGACACAGAGCAACCAGAAATCTCACACATTGCTAATGGAATGCAAAACAGAGCAGCCACTTTGGCAAACAATTTGGCAGTTTCTTACAAAATTAAACATGCACTTACCATGTGAACCAGCAATTCCACTCTTGGGCATTTATTCTAGAGAAAAAAACCTTACATTCACAAGAAAAGCCATATACAAATGTTTATAGTATCTTAAATCACATTCACAAAAATGAGAACAACCCAAATGTCCTTAAACTGGTGAATGGATTAACAAAATGTGGAACATCCAAACAATGAAACACAACTCAGCAATAAGTGTGAACAAACGACTAACACACACAATGCGAATGAATCACAAATGGATTATGTGAAGTAGAAGAAGCCAGAGTCCAAAGGCTTCATACTGTATCACTCCATTTATATGAAACTCTGGAAACTCTGTATGAAAAAGATTTATATCTCAAAATGATAGGAAGAGAAAATGGATTAATGGTTTAAGGGGTTGGAAGAGGAGAGGTTGAGTACACAGGGGTAGCATGAGGGGAGTTTGTGGGATGATGAAATGGTTCCATGTCATGATTTTGGAGGTGGTTACATGACTATGCATTTGTAGAAACTCAAGGAACTGTAAAACAAAAAGAATGAATTTTACTGTATGTAAATTTTAAAAGTGACTAAAATAATACATAAAGACTCAAGAAACAAAAAAAAAAAAAGAGAGAAAGAAAAAAGCAACAAATTGTTACTGAACCCAAGCCTGGCCGCCTGCCCCCAAACAAAAACAAATGACCCAAAAGTTAAATGTTATTGGAATAGAAAATTGGATTTTATTCAGGCGAACTGAGGAGACATGTTGGGCTAACCCATTTCTCTAAAACCTGAAGGCCAGACTAAAGCCATGTCAAAGACTCAGATTTACAGAGAGTTTTTTTTAAAGAGGAGGTTGAGGGAATGGAATATAGGAATTGAAAAGCAGGAGGGAGGGGGACATGTAAGGGGCCAGGTGCAAATTCTCGCCAAGGCTTTATCTGGCTTCTGTTTTTGTCCTTGATGTTATCTTAGGGTCCTGCAGAATTTTGCTTTGCTTCAGGGTGGAATCAGCACAGCTTTATTGATGTCTTCCTTGGTTTCTCAAAGTCTGGATAGTGTGTGTCTCATGGCAAGTTTGCAACTTCAGGCTGACTGGAAAATAACTTTACCTTTATGTAAATAATGTCATCGTGCCCCGTAACCAAGGTTCAACATATCAAAATATCAAATAATCATGGGAAAAGAGGGAATTCAGAGAAATGCATGCTAAGAAAAAAACTGTCCTTTTCTTTTTTATTTTTCTAAAGTCCACACAGTTTTAGGTCCTAACATGGCTTCAGTCCTGCTCATGCCAACAAAACCACCCAAAGTCCCATATCCCAAAATAGTGAGCGTGACATTTGGTTAACACACCTCCAGGCATTGTATTTCTCTATGCATACAATCAGATGGAAAAAAAAAAGGATAGATAGAAATATATAAATATCATACTCTAGGGTTTGACTATAAATAGAATTGTGTTATAAATAACACTATTAAGTTTTATTTTACTTGAATTTATATACAAAATCACACGATAAATAATATTTTAAAATTTAATTTTATTTGAATTTAACAGAAGAAATAGTAATTGAAGAGAAACTAAAGGGGTTGATCAACTTCAAATCATGTTTTTTCCACAGGAAATATTATCTAGAATATCCCTCCAGGGTTAAGAAAAGAAATTATGAAAATCAGTAAGAGTTGGTAACTTTTAAAAGAAAATATGCTCAACTTCAGATGGTACAGATTGCCTCCCTGATAGGAAAAAGCAGGTAATATGTACTACATTTGTTCCCACTTCCCCTTTTACTCACTTTCTGATTTTTGTTGCTCATGTATTTTAACCTGTCAAGGATTGTAATATTTGCATTCTGGGTTACAATTATAATTCTCTGTTGTTTAGATTTAATTCAACATTTAAAAGACTTCAGTGGTTACCATTAGCCCTTTTACCATGACTTTTCCATTTCTGCGTTTATTTTGATTAAACTCTGGATTATGTAGTTGACTAGTTTTTCCGAGAAGGGTTTCATGGGTGCTATAAGAGCTGAGTTCTCTAAAATTTTGAGAATATCTGCCTGTTGCCTGTAAACAACAACTTTTCAGTCTGTAATATTTCTGGGATACACTCAGAACATTGTAAGTATTGCTCTCTTATGTTCTAGCATTAAATGTTGCTGAGGAGTTTATGAAGGAGAATTTGGTTATTCCCCCTCATAAGTGTCTTCCTTCACTGTCAGTATGTTTGAAATATTCTTTACTTATACTGGAAGCTCAATAACTTAATCAGAATATGAATCAAATCTTGATTTTTTTATGTTAAATTTTCATGTAACAAAAGCACTGTGGGTACTTTTCACCGGTTCTTCCATCATTTCAAGGATTATTTCTTGTATTATGTTTCTGAGTATTTATTTCTATTCCATCAGCTTTTCCAAGGGTACCAATTATTTTTGTATAACATTGTCCTTTTTTTCCTCTTTATCTATATCATCTTCCTGTTCACTGACTTAACTACTTTGTCTTTTTCCTCCACATTAACTCTGATTATCTCCTATATTTTCCTTCATGCCATTAATTAAAATTGTCATTGTTTCCACCTTCACTGGGACTAGACTATCTACCCCCACTCTACCCCTTTTCAGAGCAAAGTGATTCCTGACCGCTTTTCTGCAAACCAAGAGTGCAGGTATGGGTGTAGAGGAGGAAGACAGCTAGGCTGAGCTGAGTGCAGTCTTTAGTTGTATTCTGCTGTGTCTGCCGAGATTTTGCAGAACCTCAGAAGATGGAGGTCAAAGAGCTCACTCCACTTGGCCAATGGTGTGTCCCACTTCCGAGGGCTCTTATTCATTCCTGCAACTCAGCACAATGTCCTGAAAGACAACCAGCCCCACCAGCCCTGCCTGTCTCTGCAAATACTGATTTTGACTTTTTCCAGAGCTTCTTACTCATCTCTTACTTCATTTACAAATTGAGGATAATTAATGAGAGTCACTATTGCCTTACTTCTCCGTGCCATGCTTCTGGTTTTTCCTCAGTTAGCAACCAAGTTTTAAAGTTTATGGCATAAGTTGATCTTCTTTCTCATGTGTGGTTATGTATTTGGTAAAGTTTTGGATTTTTTTCTATTTTTGTTTATTTCAATAATATTGATTAGAGATTCTACAATTCTGCTTTCTTTACCATCTTTAGCTGGAAGTTCGCACCACCATTTAATATCTGAGTTCAGTCTTCTTATCTATAAAAATAGGAGTAAAGTCTATTATTAAATGGAAAAATATTAAACAGGACTTCCTGAAGGAAATTCTGACTCCCTCTCTAAATTGTTTTGGGCCTAGGAATCTAAGAGTGACTTCCACTATGGAATTCTGTTATTCATATGTCTGATTTTGAGAGCTTAGAGGTTTGTTGTTAATCAGCAGTATATTCCAGATGTTGGCAAACTTTTTCTGTAATGGTCCACATAGCAAATATTTTAGACGTTATAAGCTATACAGTCTGTGTCGCAACTACTTCACTCTGCTGTTGTGGTGTGAAAGCATTCACAGACAACATAGAAATAAATGGATGAGGCTGTGTTCCAATAAAACTACTTATAGAGGCCAAAATTTGAGTTTCAAATAATTTTCACATCACAAAATATTATTCTTTTGATTTTTTCAACCATGAAGAAAAATGTAAAAATAAAAAAGTTGTTACCTCATGGGCTATGCAAAAAGAGGCGTGAACTGGAGTTAACTCACAGGTTGTAGTTTGCTTACGCCTGGCATATGCCATCAACACTCCAGGCCCTTGCTAGCAAGAATAATCTGAACCTTTATAGCTCCTATTAAAAGCCCCTTTGAGAGAAATAAATTTAGGAAATATAATTCAAAGGACAAACTATACAGTTGTCTATTAAGTTTAGATTCTCTCTTTGGGTCAAGTTAAACCACAGGATGATTATTAGCTTCAACCAACCCAACTCAACTCTGAACTGAACCTCTTTCATGGAATTAAATTTTAATACTATGTTTTCTACTTTTATCAATGGTTACTTCAGAATAGAATAATTTATTTCAACTTTTGCACTTGCAAAATAACTGTTTTTGAAAACATTTTCCAGCAAATCATTTGGTGTGCCTGGAGAGTGTGACCTGCAAGGACTTTCAGAATTTAGTGCTGGTAAAACTTCTATTTCCTTTCAGACATTTTCATAGTACTTTCGGCTATCTATACATAATTCTTACCAAACTTCCCTGTTTACACTGGCTTCTGGGAAGTTTAAAGTTAAATTTTATTCTCAATTACAGCAATGATATTCACCCAGGGCTACTGTAGGACAATTCCAGGGACCCCAAATTAGGAGGCTATTGCAAACATTCAGATAAGAACACTTAATCTCTGGAAAAATGAAGGCCTTCTTCCTAACTCTGAGTCCAAACCTACTTTAAAGACCCCTCTCCCCACCCCCCAACCCAGGTATTTTGAAATGCCACTGTTCCTTGGAAGAGGGGTATCTTTTATGCCTCCTTGAAATGGATGATTATATTCTCCTAAGGTAAGATGGCAAAGGACATGTTCTCTGGGAAAGTGATTACCTGGAGGTTCTCTCTGGAGGCTCAGCTTGAAAGGATGCACTTCTATTTTTGATTAACTGCACATTCCCTAGGGATTGAGAGAAATGCTAGGAAAAAGCCTGAAGAAGAAACATTTGTCAGAACCTGGCAGACCATTACCAGGTTATGCCAAATCTAAGTCAGAGTGTGTTGCGATATGCCCTAGACACTGAGAGATTGCGTGTGCACAAGTCCAACCTTACTATCTCACAGATGCATGACTAGGACTGTGCAAGATGTGGTAGTTTACACAGAGACACTCTATGAATTTCCTAGGTAAGGGTACTCTGACTTATCAGAGATTTCAGCAATCTGAATCTTCCAGTGGTCAAGGGAAAACTTTTAATGGTAGTTGGAGAAATATCACTGTAGTTCAGAAGGTGGTTGGTCGGGTGTATGTGTAGACTTGAAGAGAGCAGACCTCTCTATCCTTATCTACTTCGGATCTACGCCTTGTCTCCATGTCTAGATAAATGTCTATATCTCTGTTTTTCTTCTTCCTCTCAAAAACATCCTGTCATCTCTCTTGAGTCCTTTCACAATAGGACTCTGGTTGTTTGTTCTGTGTTAGATGCCAGGCCTTGCATACTTCCAACCTACCTAGGTTGGCTATTAGCAGATCATAAGTAGAAATATGATTGCTCTTTCCACTCAGGAACTTGTCTAACACTTCTAATATCTGAGCATTTTTACTGATCCTCCTTGTAGTTTTACCCCAAGAATTGGGACAAGTTTAGATCAAAGGTTATAAAGGTCTTTCTCCCTATCTGGAGTCATGATCAATGTTCATTCTCTCTCCTGTAAAATTCCTGCTCCTTTGAGTCCAACAATTTTTCCTGAGCTGTTGGCATTGGTTTGCTTCATTCAACCTATTTGTGACTCACTATCCTACGTTGGCTTGTCTCTTGTTCAACTGGTCCCCTACATGCTGCTACACCGAGAAGGTCCTGAACCTTCTACTTGGGAAGAAATGCACATACCCCTTAGAAAGCCAAATGGGAACCAGAGAAAAGGAGGCCTTTGGGCTGCAACTCTAGAGCTTCTGGAGAATTCCTCTTTTTTCTTAAATCTCTTCTTTTTGGGTTATCGTCACTCCTTTCCATGAGTTGTGGGCCCAAGGAACAAGAAGATGGCTTTGCCAAATTTGTTCCAAGCCACTCAAATTGCTTCCAGCTTAGGCAAATGGAATGCTTCCAGCTCACACACCATGTGGTCCAGATCTCTAAGGATAGGAATGTAGAGTTAATACCCAGTAGTAAAAAAGGGCAAGCATATATTTAGAGTCACTTTCATCCTTCCCTTTAGCATCTGTGGTCAGTGGAGATGTCAGTAATCCCAGGATCATCAACCTTCAACCCCTCTACCCTCTCTTTTCCCTTTTCCTTCTCCCCTTTTCTCCCTCTCCCTCTCTCCTCCCTCGCTCTCCTCTCTCCCTTAGAAACATAACCAACCCACACGTCATGTTCCCTCCCAGTCATGCTCCTCCTCCTATGTTGCCTGTCACAGTGAGTGGCCCCACCATCTGCCAAAATGAGAACCATGGATGCTATCCACGCCTCTTCCTTCCCTCGCCTCACTGCTTAGTCCCATCAAGTCCCATCAACTTTACGTCATCTTTAACTCTGGCACCACCCCCACCTCTAGCCCAGGCCCACCATCATCTCTCACTTAGCCCACGACAGTTTCTAGTCCAGTCCAGCCTTGCTCATCCTTCAGGTCTCAATCAGGGGATTCGTCCCATTCCTGCATGACAATTAGAGAGCTCTTGTCTGTGCTTCCACAGCTTCCCGTGCTTACTCATTTTATAAGTGCAATTGCCTCCCCCACCAAACGTAAGCTCTTCATTTCTCACCTTCAGTCTTGTATCCCCATTGCCCAGCACAGGCCTGGCACACAGTAGATGCTCAATAAACACGTGATGAGTGAATGAAGGAGATACACAAAAGAAATTTACAAATTTGAATTTGTGATATAGGAGAGATATTGAAGCTAAGATAGTTTGTAATTTTTTCTTTGCGCAGATCTTTAGACATTATTAACATTTCCATGTGTATTTTTTAAAGTTTACAGCACTGATATGTAGAATTGATGTTCTTTTATACTTACAAAGTGCTTTTCTGGTTGTTTTTCATTCTGTACTGAAAGAAAGCATGTGTTTTGAATTCCCCTGATTCCCATGTAATTTTCATGGTGTCTCCTATGGTGACAAGACCAAAACAGGCCTGGGCATTGGAGGAGAGTTGGCTCTTGGAGCAGTAAGCCAGCTCGATGGGTTCTCTAGGTGAGAACAGTTGTTAGCAGGGATGCCAATAAGCACTGGAAAAAGATCAGTGCTGGGGAAGCCAAAGTGGAGATGAGTGAGCCAGGAACTGGGAAGGAGAAGGAACCATGCACACAAAGCTTGTCAGAGGTACAGATTCAAACCTGTGTAGCAGAGATTGCATGACAGGATTGGCTGAAGGAGCTCACATCTGAACCAGGGTTGGGCCATGCATTTTAATGCTGGTTTACCGAATAATAAAGAGACCTTTAAAAGCCTTGGCCCAGGGATGCCTGCCGAGTTCTATCCAATATTGGTCATAATGAATTCAGAGTGTTTATAATGATATCATGTGTGTGTGTGTGTGTGTGTGTGTGTTTTGTTTGTTTGTTTTTTGGCAACTGACCGGTACTGGGAACCGAACCCTTGACCTCATGTTTCAAGGCTGTGCTCTAACCAACTGAGCTAACTGGCCAGCCCTTATCTAGTCTTAAAGGAACCCATTCTGAGGAGGACCAGAGATTTCCAATAGGTCTCAATAAATTGTTATATTTTATTAGATGCCATTTTCAGATCTGCATTTGCATTGATTTATTTCTCATGATATACATCAAAAAGAATTTGAAGTGGTACTACGGATTGATTGAATTGTGTCTCCCAGTGCTCATATATTAGAAGCTTAATCCCCACTGTAACTGTTGAGGGTGGGAAATCCTATTATGGTAATTGAAAGGTGGGGCTTTGAAGAGGTGATTAGGTTCTGAGGACCATGCTATAGCAAATGGATTAATAAGGGTGGTCATGGGAGTGGTTCTGAGGGCTTTAAAAGAAGAGAGCACATGGGAGGTTAGTTTCTCTCTGCTCCACCATTTCTGTCATGTGAGACCTCTGCATTGATGTAAAGCCACCAACAAAGAAGACCCTCATCAGATGTGTTCCCTGGACTTTGGGCTTCCCAGCCTCTGAAACTGTCAGCAATAAATTTTATTTTCTTTATAATCATCCAGTTTCAGGTTCTTTGTTATAAGCAACAGAAATGTACTAATACAGGTGGATTGAAATAAAAGTACACACACACACAAAATAAAAGCACATAAGATACACTAAGATCAACAACCAATAATGCCAGAGAAAAGGCAGAAATCCTAGCAGAGAAGGGGAGAATAACTATTATATTAAAAAGTCTTGACTGGGGCCGAGCCCATGGCGCACTCGCGAGAGTGCAGCACTGGGAGCGCAGCAGCACTCCCGCCACGGGTTTGGATCCTATATAGGGATGACCGGTGCGCTCACAGTGCTCACTGGCTGAGCGCAGTGCAGCCGGTCTCAAAAAGGACAAAAAAAAAAAAAAAAGTTGGGCCGGCCCGGTGGCGCACTGGATAGTGCGCTGCTTGGGAAGCGCGGCGGCGCTCCCACCCGAGGGTTCGGATCCCACATACAGACCGGTTCCCGCTCACTGGCTGAGTGAGGCGCGGGGGCAACACCGAGGGTTGCGATCCTGTTGCCGGTCCCGGAAAAAGACAAAAGACAAAAAAAAAAAAAAAAA